>NW_007579420.1:106396-141152 GCF_000690725.1 Stegastes partitus | reverse complement strand
TGAAGTTATGGTATTTGGCCCATAAGCACCTTAAAACACACCATCTAACAAGGTTAGGATGGATAGCATTGGCCTTGCCTAGTTATACTGGCCCTTGGAGTAATTTCTGACCAGGACATGTACTTTTATTGCACAGCATGGCATTTTTTCACCTGTGCAGTATTGTCAAACATTCTGCCTCAGAGTGATGCTGAAAACTTGCATTTGTAACCTCTAGGTTGGACTATTGTAATTCCTTGATATCAGAATGTCCCAATAATTCTCTGAAAAACCTTGAGATGATCCAAAAAGCAGCAGCCAGTCTACTGACAAGTACCAGTTAGTGAGAGCTCTCATTCCTCCCATTTTAGCTTCCCCTCATTGCTGTCCTGTTGGTGTATTAGCAGTTTCTTGAATTTTCAGACATAGAATGGGAGGTAGATCCTTCAGTTACCAGGCTCTTATTTTGTGGAACCAGCATCCAGTTGGGGTTCAGGAGGTAGACATCCACTCTACTTTTAAGACTGGGCTTAAAATGTTCCTCTTTGATAAAACTTACAGTTAAGATTAGTTCACAGTTACCTCAGCCATCCCTTAGTGATGCTTCTATAGGCCTAGACTGCTGGGGAGTTCTCCATGATGCACTGATCATACTACCTAAACACAAATAAATCTGATTAAACTTGAATTGCTGTTTGTTTCCAGGACAGGTGAGCTGCTAACTTAATTTTCCTGGAAATGTTTTGCAGTGGTTTGTTCAGTTGTCTAAGCAAATTATCTGTAATAGCTGGCAATGAGTGGCTATGTTGAATTTTGCTAATAGTTTAGCCTCTGCTAAAGGCTGCAGCTGTGACTAATTCAATTTCATGTCCATGTTTACTATGAGCTTGTGTTGTATGAAGGAGCACATGCATTTACATGTGTTGTGTGGAGGATGTTTTGTCTTGTTGCCTTTTCCACGTTACTGCCTACCCCAGTTTTATTGAATTTACAATTTGGAGTTGAGTAAAATGAGTGTATTTAAAAAAAAAAAATTTTTTTATTTAAAGGCACTGCGGACAGAAATAAACAGTAAAGGTAAGAATTTTGAGCCACAGTTTCCCCTCACAACATGACTCATGATTGAATTTCCCACTGTGCCCCATTATTACTGTTATATATATACATACATATAGATATTTTTACACAAGCCACAAGGACAGAACACTGAGGAAAATGTTGGCATTTCGACCCACACCCTTTTCATATGGTGGAATTACACCGCGAAGTCAGCTTGCCTGACGGTGCCACACACTAATAGCACTAGTTTTGATTTCAGCTCCAGCCTGTCAGGGCATGAAACCTACACTTTTATTTACGGTAAAAGGCAAATTAGTTCACAAGGACTGTTTTCAGCCTAATCATTGTCAATACTCATACTGGGATCATTACGGTGGTTGTACTAGATACTGATTAGCCTCTTTCCAGCTGTTACATGACCTAATGGTTAGAATCGCTTTGTTTGGCAGTGTTGCAAGCTGCTCAACAAAATTTCTGTGTACACAACATGTACTTTTTGTAAAAGAAAGTCTGTTTTCTTCATTGTTTTCCCTCAGTTATTTGTTCACTTGCTCTAAAAATAGTCTAAAAATTTGTACGTGTCCATACACGCCTTTTATGTAAAGATGAGATAGTGGAAATTATTTATGAACTACAGCAAAGTTCGTTGAAAATAATCGTTTGATTTGCTCTTCCACACACACTACACTGCAGAATGCATTCCCACTAAAAGGTTTGGTATCTGATATTCTAACTCCACAACAAAGGCTTGTGTTAAAAGTATGACTTTGTTACCACACTGCTGGAACCTCTGTGCAGAGATCTCACAAAGTTGTCAAGGTCAAGTAGCAACAGCAACATGAACAGGGAATCATATGAAACTAAGATTAGCACACTCTTGACTTGCAAGTTTACAGCAAAAGGGCTGAGTCCAGAGGAAATGAAAGGAAAACTAACTTTGTCAGATGACAGGCACAATTGAAAGTACTGCTTGAATTATTTTCTGTGTCAAAGTAATCCACTGATGTAGCACACCCTCTGACAGTCCTCTGGGAGGGACACATGTTTTAGATGCCAGCAGGTGTGAACTGGTATCACTTGACCTTCTTACCAGTTTTTGCTTTCACTAAAACAATTTGGGGTTATATCTGCTGGTCATAGGAGCCTTCACCATGTTGGAGCAGAGCGTCGCCCTGCACTGAATGTTGTTTGAGGGCAAAGTTTATCAGCAAGTTGTGACTAAACCAACAGCACAAGAACGGGTTACATAGTGGGTATACTGTACTTGTAAACACATGCGTTGTGAGATAATGGCTCGAGATTACCTCAGAGGATGAGGTGATTGCATGCCGCTACGACAAGAGAGAAACGAGACCCAGGTGAACTTAGCTCACATTTCTGTTTGGCTGCAGCACGTGAACAGGTTGAGTGTAAACAGGAATAACCTGGATTCATTTTAACATTGTCTCTCTGGTTGTTAGGGCATGGTCGCCTTAGTATGACTGTCTCATCCTTTTTAATCCTAAAAGTACAGAATAATGGCAACGTGAAAGCAGTGACAGGTGTAAAAAAAGGTTGGGTCTGGATGAGCAAAAAGCTGAATTCCTACCAACCAACTGTGAGATGACACAGCTTTTACAGTATGAGAAGAGAATAGAAGAGAACAGTAGATTTTTCTGGGCTGGGCCTCGGGACTTTCCTAGATTAAGATGAGATACGTTGCCAAGGGGCCAGCGTGACTGACAAGAATCTACTGCATGCCAAGCATTCTGGATAGTGGAGCATTTTGTTTGTTGGAAAGGTGTGACGGCTATTGTTTTACGTTTATAGGCCATGCCCTTTAAAGCCATCAGCTGATGTTACAACGCCCTCGGTAGTCCACGCCTCTTGGATGCCGGTAAGTGTGAAGAAGTTTCACTTCCAAAGAATGACTTCAACCGCTATTATACAAGATATCAGAAGACAAGGTGGATTTTTGTGGCGTTTTCGAACTCGGCAAGATCAAACCTGCAGTTAGAAGCAGCCAAGTATCCAGAGAAGCTACACTGATTTCCATACAATTCTAAAGATAAGTTGTCACTCAAAGCTCCCTTTGTGCAGTGAAGCAGAAATTAATAGAGCAGAGGTCACGGTGATAAGTTAAGAATGTCAGAGTTTCACGAGGGTTACCAGACTAATATCTACCAGTTGATCTATGTTATAACTCTCACCTGTGCTCAGGGATGCAAGTGGAAGAAAATAGTTTCCTCCTGGGCTCAAACTTAGACCTTACCAAACCTTAGAGATGAGGTGTGGAGCTCAGACGTCTAGAGGCAGTTTGAAGTAGACTGAGCTGACCCCTTTCGTTGCAAAGAAGTAGTTTGTCCATCAAAAGAAGCCAGGCAAGTGGCTTCGGACATCCTAGGCACCATCTTGTGGAGGTTTTTTCAGCCATGTCCGGCCGAGAGTAGACCCCAGAACTCGATTTTAGCCCTGGGAACACCTTGGGATCCCCAAGGTGACGCTGGAAAACGTTGTTGGGGATTGGGATGTTTGGAAAGCCCAGCTTAACCAGCTGACCCCAATAAGCAAAAGAAAATGGATGTATGGATAGACTGACGCTGGACAGAGTGCCCCAGTTTTCTTTGTATTTACTACTTTAACTAACTGCATGACCTCATTCAGTGTCCAAAGAGGGCAGAAGAAATGAGCTCTGATCACAACACAACACTAACAGTGTGACATTGCCTGTCATTTGAAGTCATTTATCACCTGTAGAGGCTGAGTCAGTCCTTAAAGCCACTGAGATGCTCCACCTCAATCATCTTTAGACAAAACTTGTTTCATTCATCACAGTTACAATTACATGTTCCACAACCAATTACAAACAACTGCTCACAGAACAAACAACTATTTCGGCAACCTGGCAACGGATTGGAAAACCTGACCCCACAAAGACTGGTTCGTATTTATCGAACTAAGTGGCTCCTACAGTGATGAATGTAAATCCTTTATTCGCTTCTTTTTTAGGCTCTATTTTGTTCAGCTGTCCAGTGACTCGTGTGTTGTGGTGCTAATCACTCTACGGATGCACCACCCCAAGGTATATTATTGTCAGCAGCAATGCAAAGCAGAACAAAGTAAACATGGGGAAAAAAAACAAACCAGGACATTCATAACGTATGAACGGTTGGTTTTAAATAGCTAGTCGCTATTTTCATGTAACCAAAGCACGTCGTCTGTGGTTGCTGTGTTCCTAACATTACTCAGCACCGCGCAGTTTAAAGGGGTGCAGGTCTGTCTAGTTGTGCTAGATAGGGCAGTAAGAAACAATGCAATCGGGCAGCTTGAGTTCTTTTGTTGAACAAGCCAAGAACAACCATGGACACAAAACTGGGCGAGGTTCAGTCTTTATTCCTTGAACTGGTTTAATTAGATTCATTTAACAAGAGATTCCACAACCATATGATTGTCACCGCAGTGAGGAAGAAGGTGTAACTCAGGTGTTGCTTTTTTTATCTGATAAAACATCAACTTAAGCAGGTTTCTGTGGCTAAAATTGACTTTATATAGTCTTTTCTCTGTCATGCTGGATGTTGTTTCCACTACTTGCTGCCTTCTGTTACTCTTTCCACCTTTTTTTATTTTTTGTTTTTGCTTTAAAATTTGAAATTATTTCACGTCTGTGATTTTGGGATGCTGTGAGACTGAGACGCTCATTCATTTCATCCCATTTGTCTCACCAGGCTCTGCTTCCATGGCAATATTCACAATATTGCAGTGTATTCTGTTTATTTAAGCCAAACATGTACTCAGATCCCCGTCGCGGCAGACAGCGAGACATTAACCTTTATTTAGCTACTACAGCCCGCTGAAATTGCATCTATGATCAAACGTCAAGTTTACCACTGTACAAATATCATCAAAGACCTTCCTCGTCTTTGACAGGCACGTTCCGTAATAACAGCATACCCCGGGGCGAGAAAACTCCTTAGTTACTCCAAACTACACTTTGTTTGCACTCGGCTAAAAATAAAAAAAAGTGTTCCAGGGAGCAAAAACATCATATATACGCCTTATATGGTTGGGGCTATTGGGGCCTTTATGGTTGCATATAAAAATAAACAAGCGTGCTGTCATCGCAGAGGCTGTTATATTCTAAAGCCAGGCAATTAAAAATGTGCTGATAGTAGCAGGGCAGCAGCCGAGAACTGAGCCGGTGCCAGGGCTCCATATGTGCGAGGGAAGAATGAACTCACAGCTGAGGTCACAGGAAAGAACAGCACATGTGGGTATATTGGGCGGATGGCATTGTGGAGTCGGCCGGTGTTTGTATGCAGAGAACAGGCACGTGACTCTATTTACTTTATGCGTCAGTGTAAAAATGCTTCAAACTGTTTGCTCAGTGTTTCGGTGCTAATTGTGTGTGGGTTAGCAGCACACCTGCGAGAAATGACTCCCATTATATTAAAGATTGTAAGGTAGGTTGCAGCGTGACAGCTTAATAGGGCGTGAGCGGGGCTGCATTGTTTGGTTTCAGCTAAGATGACTGGCGTCTCGCACACACTCACGCACGCAGGCTTGTTGGGGATGTGGCGTGCGAACGGACTTATGTACTCAATCACTCCTCGGCGTTTATGGCAGGTCGCACACACAAACACACACACTTGCAGCTTCGCACAAACTCCCCCAATATGCAGCAGCGTTTCCCATGAGATCGAGTTCACACTTCACACTCTGCGCTCAGGGTGGCCACATACTGCAATGTAGGTAAACAGAGAGAGAGAGAAAAAAAAAAGCGGGAATTCTATAAAAATCGTACACAGGGTTTTACCTTTTCGACTGCTGCCCTTCCAACTGTTTTACAAAATCAGTTTGGGAAAAGGTTGCATGTGAACCTTGCGTCCGTGCAGGTCTTGTTGAGGAGGCGGTTCGCGTTGCAAAACACACAAACACGGTGTAATTTGTGTTTGCACTGTAATCAAAGCCTGAGCTGAGAAAGTCGAGAGGAGCACAACACTTGCATTGTACCGTGTCGCCTCCCCAGGGAGGTCCGATGATTAGATGTTTATCCACACATACATTTTAAAATTAATCTTTTGAGGTTTATTTTCACGCAGGTATTTGGCTTGATGTGCAACTTTTTCTGCTTTTTCCTTTTTGTTAGTGCAGCATAACCAAGTCTCCACAAAATTATGTTTCTGTACGCAAATAAGGTTCAAGACAATTTGCTGTCGCTCCTTTCCTGCCAACGAATCATACATTAGATGGGTTGGGACTCGTCACTCTGATAAACCAGAAAATAAACATGTAGATTCTTAGTCATCCAGGTCATCCTAAGAGTTTCCATAAAAAAACAACTGGACTTCACTTTGTGATTCATGAAGACCTCTAATCTGAGATCAGTTCTTTCACTTAGCCCCGCCCACAACAATTATAACTGGTTTAAGGAAATAATAAAAAAGGCAAAGCGTATTTCCCCCCTCCTTTGGAGCACAGTGATGATAAAGTGCAGACCATTTTGCAGAAGAGAATGATTTGGCTATCTGAGACGAGCATAAACCGAACCAGACAGCGAGTAGACATCGAAAGTAAACAGGGAGTGAAAACAAAACTGCAGACTAATGGTCCCACGTTGAACATGAACTCCAGTCTCCTGGGTGAGAGTTTCCTCACCTTATACCTTCTTATGAACTTAATGGCTCTTTCAGACTAGAAGCCTTTTCTACAATGTGACAAGTAAGAAAATATGTTTCCTTTAAAATGTCAATGCAGCTTACAAGGTGCTTCAAAAAGTTCTCGGCCTCACGTAACTCCCACTTTGGGGTATACCAGTATCCTATAAAGCAGCTTTATGTAGCTTTGAACTGTTTCCTACTGCACTTTACTCACCCATCTGACTTCTATCTGTTCCCCAAACTGAAATCCCACTGGTGTGGTCGCCATTTTCATGCATGCTGTTGGGAAGAACCTGGAGGGTCAAGATGTGACCTTCTTCCGGAAAGAGATCGTGACGCTTGAACATGTTGGACCAAGTGCGTTAAAATTAAAGGAGACTTTGTTGTAAAATAATGCAAGAACAATCTTTCTCCTGTTGTCTGATGAGGTCGAGAAGTATCCTCGTAGCTGTAAAGGAGTGTAATTTTGTGGAGGCAGGGTTGAGCGGTGAAGCTATCACCACACAAACACACACTTTATTCCTCACATTTACACCGCACCAGCGTCTAACTTTCTGAAAGGTTGAAAACTAGTTTGAAAACTTAAATGCCAACACCTACGTTCACTTTCTGAATGGGTCATCAGTCACTATGTGGCTTTCCCTTCTCTTTCCCAAAATTAGACAATTACTCCCAATCTGTGTGTCCTGTGGCTTTGCAAAACCTTTACCCAAGTGTTACTTTCACAACAACTTTTACCTCGTCAAGCAAAGAAATCTGTACTTTTCTCCACTGCTGCTCACAGGATTTCCCCTGGCATGCCCAGTCCAGGTGGTACGCACTTTCAGAGGCTTGTTTGATCCGAGATTATTTCATTTTGAAAGTCTGGTTTGAGATGAAAAGCATGAGTGTGCGCTGCAGTGGGAGGAGAGGCTGCAGTAAGCCACAAAATGCTGTGGAACATAAGCTTCATATAGCTTTATTGGCCAATTTCATACTGATTTAATTATTTGTCGCTGTAAATATCTATGTACCACTATCAGTAGAGGCTTGTTAAATGGATACTTAGGAGAAAAAGTCTTACAGTAATCATCCAAATGCTCTGTAAAAACAAAAAGAATGGTCAGATTCAGATCAGGCCTCATCATTTGTGACGTGCAATTAAATTTCACAACTCATTTCACAAAGTACTTGATCGAAACAGAATCTGTACAAATAAAAAACTAAGTATAATGATGATAAAATTGTGCAACCTGGTGCGACTTAGTGACTCAACTGCAACCAACATTCATGTCACAGAAATTCAGGGAGTTTTCAGTTGAACCACAGGATGTTTATAGAGAGTAGATTGGAGTCATGTATGGAAACAAATTATAAATGTTAGCAGTTAAGCATCTAAAGATGAGAGTCTTCTGTTTTTCCTGGTATTGGTAACACCTGTTGAACAAAGTTAGACATGTCGATTGTAGGTTTTTACATTTTTGTAAAATAAATAACCCCCCCTGCCCTCAAAGAAAATTTGTGACTTATGCTATTGTGACTTTGTTGTACTGCATAGAAGTTATTTTTGAGTTCTTCCTACTATTTGTCATGGTTTCCATAGAAGGGCAGGACTTTATGTGGCAGTAAATAATCAGTCAACAGTGAGCAAACATGTGACAGGAGCGAAAAACACCCAGAAACCGCTTAAGGTTTAAAGGTTTCAGTCATTAAAGAGACAGTTTAGCATTTTTAGAAATGCACCTATATATAGTGAGGATGATCACCAGCCAGCTTAGCTTAGTATGAAATCCAGAAATAGAAGGAACCGACTCTCTGTTCAAGGGCAACAAAATTCCCCGACCAGAAGCTAGAAAGCTCAATGATTAACACTTTATATCTTAGTTTCTCAAATCATGCATAAACTGAAATGTACAAAAAGGACAATTTGATGTTTTGGTACTCTGTGATGACTCTTTAAATCCTATTTGCTCCTTCATTGCCAACCTTCAGGGTACACTAAATACTACCGTTAAAGGGCATTTATATGAACCAGCATGACGGGATCTACCTTCTACCAGCCCCTAACACTCTTGCTGGTGATTTAGCACGATGATGATAGGTTCTTGGTAATTGCACCATCTTTACACAGCTGAGATTAAACCCACATTCACACACATGCAATCAAGTCGTACGTCTGCAGTCTGTAGCCTGCAGCACTCAGCTGAAGACGGGGAGCGAGTTTATCCTCCGTCAGCGGATGAAAAACAAACCCAACATAAGACTTAGTGTGTCTGAGCCCTGGAGTCTGCGCAAGCAACAGTCCTGTTTGATAAATGATGTCACCGAAACTTGGCCGGAGCAAAGAGACGGGAGCAAACACTGGTGTGCAGAGTCATATGCACACACACACACACACACACACACCACACGTAGACACACAGACACACACACTTACCTTCAAACCACTGGGTCAAAACAGTGGTTTGTTTGGCACAAAATAGGGAAGACGTGGGAAGTTAGCTGAAGCAGCATTAGCACAAAAAGAAATAAACAGACAAAGAGAAGAGCCACACCGACAGAAACTGTGTAAACAATAAAGAGTTTTATAACTTTTGTTTGCGAAATTGTTACACGTGACTCATTATGAGTTCACAGTTATAAAATCGAATGTTGAATATTTATTTTACAAAAGTTGAATAAAACTGGAGTTACCATGAAGAACATTTTTTTTTCAAGTGCCCACAAGTGTTACCGATACTGGAAAAAGACCTGGTGACTTTACTTAGTATAATATTTTACTAATTACATTTTAAATTTGTTTTCACACTTGTCTTCTCTCAGCTGAGTGAATATTTTATTCTTGACTGTGCCAATTAATGCAGCATGTTCTAGTTTTTACAGAATGTGGTTAAAGCGAATGCTTTATTTTTGACATTTTTTTTTAGAAATGAGACACATAGAATAAAGTGATTTTGATGAAATGTCACAATTTTAAGCCGAGAATGGAACATTGTGCCATAAATGAGTAGTTCAAGGTCTGACAGAATGTTAAATAAAATCTTTCTGTTTTTACAGTTTCTGGCTCAGATTTTTCAAAAATTAAAAAAAACAAACATGCACTTTGGGTTTTAGGGTTCAGAGGGTTAATGTAGACTCTGTATTAGATATGGAGTGAGATGTCAGAGTGTTTAACCAAAGAGCCTTGGCCCTGTTTAGTTATTAGATGAAAAATAAATCATGAGAAATAATGAGAAAGCATAGCGAAGAGGTGAGAGGGGCTTTTTGTGTTTTGTCTGTAATTGGTACTGATGTAGAAGAGAAAAGCCTCGAACAAAGGAGAAACGATCTAAATGCATGATACACACAAACTTCAGTTAAAGCACAGGTTTCTGCTAATCTTGTTTGGAATAAAATCCCTTAAAAAGTGTAAAACCAACCATCAATCGTACTCACAGGTACTTATGGTGCTACCAGAGCCTAATAAAACTATTTTTTCTGTGAGATTTTGTGGACCAAAAACCATTATAAAACATCAATGAGCCCCACTGTTGTGCTCCTTCATTAAAACAGGCACTGTGGTTTATTTAGAGTCGATCCCACAACAATTGTTCTGCCGTCGTAAATACGCACAAAGGCTCCAGATGTGTTAATCATCAGCTGTGAGTCCTCAGAAAACGCTGTCTGTGTCCTTGTTTGAGTAACATTTGAGAAAAACTACGGCTATTTTCGGTAATTGTTTCGCCTTTTATTTAATGAGAGGATGCATTTGAGAGCGTTTTTGAAGATTTACTTTCACAGCAGGACCCAGTGAGCGTGGAGCGCTGCAGATGGGTTCAGGAGGTCAGTACACGTTGAGAAATGGGCTCATGCTTTGTTAGTTTTGGATTTGCATGGGATTTGTTGACATGAAGCAAAATGAAACGGCAGAATTATCATTTACATTAACGCTCTAAGCAGCTTCTTGGCCTTTTTTTTATACTCGCCATGAGCTCATTTTCACTGTAATATAAAGTTCTGCACCTCTGTGGAAACAACAAAACCATGGATAGAAGTAGAGTGGGATTAAAAATGTCTTCTGTGCAGCATTACAAAGCAATAATGCCATAAATCCTTTGAAGGAAAAAACGAAAGTTGATGATTTATTTTATTAAAAACAACTGGAATCAACATGTGCAACATTTTTCCAAGTGCCCATAAGTGTCACCAACAATAGAGACAATGGCGACTATACAAACTAGAGTTAATTACGTTCTATGTTAGCTTCCATACTCTGCGCTGTGTACACACTGCCTGCAGTTCAGCTGAACGCTCCCTGTGCCTCAGTCATTTATAGTTTCTCACCGTTACAAAATCTGGTTTGTGCAAATGCTTCATTTTTGGCAAATTTTTACAAAAAGACATATAAATGAAGTGATTTTCACAATTTTACACTTAGATTTGGTTAACTGTCCCGATGAATTTTAATTTAATTGTGGTCAGATAGTAATAAAAATCTGACAACTCTGTTTTTACAGCTTCAAGTTTTGGTAAATGATGTAATTTTGCAGATTTCTTTTCATGTGTGATGGTAGGCCAGCACCTCCGTGTGTGAATGAGTGAATGAGGAACACACTGTACAGTGCTTTGTAGAACATTAAAAGGCGCTTTTACCATCACCCCTCCAATCTTCTGACGTTGAATATGTTGCTCTTTTAAAATGCAAAGTGAAGGAATCTCATGAATCAGTTAATGTCTATTCTTGCTTTGACTTGTTCTGTGTTTCTTTAAGTCAATCACAGTCACCATAGGCGGGGCTTAGCCAAGGATGCACCTTCAGCGTTGCTTTACGACTAACTGTGAGGGGTGAAAATGTTGTGCAGGGAGACGAGCACTGTGATTAAAATGACTATACTTTTAAAAAAAAATTCCACAATAGTCTTACTGCATGAACCAAATCCTCGACAAAACCCAAAATTCTCTCTGTGGTAGGTTGCTGCTTGGAGGTCGTTGTGTCAAGGAGGGAAGAAAATGGTAACACAGAGATAGTGGAACAAGATAAGGAGAAAGTGGTTTGGCTTGTACCTGCATCCTAAATCCAGTGAGTCAGATTATGCAATGCGAAACATGATGGAGAAGCAATTTTACAGTCTTTATTGGTAAACTAATCTGTTTCTTCGCTGCGGACCAACAGAGCTGTTTTGCTGTGAGACTGTGTTGAATTGGGAGTTGGAGGAACAAAGTGCAGAATGCGTTTACCTGAAGTCATCTGAAGCTTTCCAAATGAGCTGGTAAACGGATCCTTCCATCTGTGGTTTGGGACGTGATGAGAGGAGGAAGGGAGGAAGGGAGCAGAATCTGAGAAGTAGAACTGACATACTGAGGTGGTTAACACTGCAGTAATACTGAGCTTTTTTTCACTACCTCACCAGTCATCATCTCTGCTTTTTTTTTTTGTAGCTCTTTTTACCCATTTTTGCATTTCACAATAATATTTTTAGGCATTTTCGTATTACGGTTTCACAGGAGGAAGGGAAGCAGTTTAAATCAAAAATCAATCCTGAAGTGTTCCACCAGGCGTCTGGGTTTTATGTGTGTAAATGTCTGGTAAACAACTTTAATCACCAGGCAACTGATGACAAACCTCCACCGTTCTTCGTCTGTGTTTTTGCTCTATATTCCTGCTTTTACCTCACCCGTCTCATTAACACATACATCCTCCCAAACTGACCCCTTTTTTTTTTTGCGCCGCCGGGCAGAGACCGTCTCCGTTTTATGTGCCCGAGGAGAGGCCTGTACGTCTAGTGTCTATTTCTTTACCATGTCTGAACCGCAGGCGGCACACGCAACTTCCACTCGTCCATTAATGCCTCTGGATCAGGAACAGGTGGTTAATATAATTCCACTGGAAGGCTTTTCCAACGCTGGCTGTACACTCTGCTCTGCTCGGTACAATGACTGCGTGAGGACTTTATCTGAGCCCATTATGGGATTAAACCTAAAGATGCAGCGATGCGCTCGTGATTTTTTTTTTTTTTAGAAAAAGCTGCTGGCAGAAAGACATGGGTGTGTTTCTGTATATCACACCTGCATAACATCAGTGTGTCCCAGCCAAGCGAGTACAACATGAGCCTTGTTTGAAAAGACGCGTTCGAGTTAATCTCTTCTATTGCAAGCCATAACTCAAAAAAAAAAAAAGATCTGTATCAGTGAGATTTTGTGTTATGTCTGCATGAAACAGTAAATATAAACCCCCATCTTCCACTCAGTTAAGACAAATGCATCATTTGCAGCGTATCTAAATAAACGGCAACAGGTGAATGTCAAAACTTCACATAAATCACTGCAGAGGAATGTCAGAGTCACATAAAGACGCCTGTGCATGGAGTTTATTTGTTTATGCTATCGTTATGGTGATGCTAAAGCTGACGCTGCAGGCTGAATGACGGGCTGCTGTTTTCACAAAGACGTACTTTTTAAGGAAGCTTCAAGGTCAGGGCACTGATTTAAGGAATGCATCCTTGTGTTGCTGTATTCCGAGCCGGCACTTAAATCAAAGTAGCACAACCGCAATGTAAAACTATTTCATTCCAAGTGCCAACAGAGAAATATTATCAGGTAGAAATACAAGCATCCAAAATAGAAGTGCTCATTATGCAGCTGAATTATAGCCGTCTGTGTTATTGTGTATTATCTTTAAAGTCGGGCTCATGCTATAGAAGGGTGAAGCAAGTTCAGCAAATCCAGGCTTTCTTTGTGTTAGCTGGCTTGACAAAACCTGAACCCCAGTCAGAGATATCACAACAGCAGCTTTAACTTTCTTTGTGAAACCAGGTTGAAGTTCTTAAAAAAGAGAAGATGAGAAGATAAGTTGATATCTTTATGTAGTCGCTCAGTGACAGTCAAAGCAGCCATTTATCTCTAATATGACAGCTGCACATTCGAGGTCTTTGATCAAGTGCATATATGGATTGATACGTGGACATCACTTTAGTTTTTGGTCAAATCATTAGTGAAATTAATGTCGTTGATTGTATAGTCTCTGTGACAAATACCAATAGACTAATCAATTGTCTTTTCTGTGCTCAGAAAGAAACACAAAAACATATTTATGCACTTTATGCATCGACTACTGAATGCACGAAGGTTCCCATACTGGCAATGCCTACAGTTTTCCTGCTGTAACTCCACAACGTCTTTTGGATTAGAGTCTATATTGTTCATCGAGAATATGGTCAAGAACTAGTAAAATGTTGCTTCTCACAACCGATTTAAATCCCAAGCTCTGTACAGAGCCTCCTCTGGAGCAGGTTAGCTGTGCAGCATCAGTTGCCGTGGAGATCTAGCAGGTTAGCGTAAGCTTTAGGCTCAACATATCCAGCTAACTTGGTAAGCTTAGCATGTCAGGAGGGATACATCCATCAGAAACTTCTGTAGCGCAAGTCCAGTTCAAGCTCATTTTCTCTACTTAATGTTGCGTGCTGTTGGGTAATTTAATTGTTAACTATTTCATATTCAGACATTAATTGTATGTTTAGCACTTAAAACTTTAATGTGCAAAGTAACCATAGCTGTCATATAATTAGAAGTGTCAAAAAAAGTTCCTGACACTCCAGATAAAAGGTGAAACTCTGCATTCAGAGGAAGGATTATAGTCCAAAGATGAAAGCAATCGAAGTTGATAGCATAAACGTGTGCCGACAGTGTTTGTGTAATTACTCTCAATGCCAGAAGGGGGAGACAAAAGGGATTAAAGTTTTTAAGTAAAGCAGAGTCGCAAAAGTATAGAACGACAACGAGAAATAGAACAAGTGCCTCAAATTATTATAAAATCAGTTTTTCCACCACCGTCCGTGGTATTCATCACTCTGTAAATGACTAATATGAACCTCTGAGGTGACAAAGACGCTTCTTGTGAAAGCTGGCATTATTTAAAACCTTGTTGAAATTATCAGAAGCAACATTTGTTTTATTTTAGGATTAAGTGTGAAGCTGATCTTAATCAGCTAGTAGGTATTAATCCTTTACACTTACTTACTGAAAGTGTCTTTCTTGTCTGGTGGGTTGGGTGTGTCCTGAACCATCAGTGGGTGGGGACACCACAGAATGTACTGGAGCATTTTTTACAAGCTGCACGTAGAAATACCTGAAAAAATGACTCACAAACCTGTACAGCGTGTGCATATATTCTGGTCATTTATGTGGTGAAGTGAAAAAAAATCAGAGTTAATGGTCCTTTAAGATGTTGAGGATACAGCTTACTGCGCTTTTTAAGTGAGAAAGAAAGAAACGACTGGAAGATAAGTTAAATAGTAAATCAGTAATGAAGTGTTTACCACCGCACCACAGTGCGCAGCCACGTACGGGGATCATGTTATAGCCAGTAAACCGGTGGAATCAGTGGAAATCAGCAACTGCTCCCAGTCCTTGATGTCTGGATTTCCACAGAAGCAATAATGAGCTGTATGTGATCCACACATTACAGGCTGAACATGGAAAAGCCATCAGACCTGGGTCACCTATGGGTGAAGAAAATCTGGCTCTTTTTTTTTTTTCTATTTTTTTTTTATTTCCCGTGCGAGTCCGTGCAGGCTTATGGAAACCTTCAAACCGAGTGAAGTCATGCCAATTACAGTACAATGAAGCTGATGTAATAAACCAACAGGCTGCTTTATTGAAAGACTTCATTTTACAATTCAAGCAAAAAAAAAAATAAAAGAGGGATGACATATTCGCTTTTGTTTTCACAACACTTAAAAGATTTTCCTTTATTTCATCTCACGTTTTTTTTTGGAGTATTACCACTCTTTGACCTCTAGGATGGGACAGAGAGAAGTCAGGCAGGTCTGATAGTGATGGAGGAGTGAAGGGAGGCGGTGAAAACGAGGCCCGTGCTGTTGTTGGAGGCCGACCAAGACTCGGAGCAGAGAAAACAGGGGCAGGGGAGCCGCTGCAAAGACAGTTGGGATATTATCCACACAGGACATGTACGCTGTGCTGATTTATAACAGCAGTGTGCAGCTTGGCAAGCTTCGATTTTCAATAAGAAAATCTGTTTTCTCCTTCTGGAGTTGTTCTCTGGATTGCACTGGTTACTTTCTGGTGCGGGTTTTAGTAAGAAAGTCGTATTTTTTTAACTTCAAATTGCAATGTCACTTTCTATTCTGCGGGGAATGGAAACAAAACAGGTCAAAAACAAAATAAGTACAAATATCGGAGACCACAGTGTGGTTAGAGAGGCAGGGCACTGTTACGCATGCAGCAGAAAACGATGCAGACATGATACAGCACAGTGTGTAATGTGTAGCGCTGTCTCATTTATGTCTCATTTTGCACATCGGATTCATTTGCCAAGTCAGAATTTTTAATCAACACATTGCACATATCACAATTAAGTTAACCAAAAAAACTGAAAAAGAACATTTAACATACAAATGCAATAAAACATGATGTGAAATATGAAAAAAAAATAGTTGTTTGCTTTTATTTTGACTTGTAATGTCTCTTTCTATTGTGCAGCCAAACACAAAATATTCACAATTCCTTAAATGTTCTGAGAAAGTTCTCAGCGGGACGTTTTCTTTTAGTTACTGGAATGCTCCTAAAGGTGAAGATGTTCTAAAAGTGTTCAGCGATAACATTGTTAGACTGTTAAGCTCTGATGTTCTCAAAACTGACAATGTCCTCGTAAAGAACGTTCTGTCATCTGAGGACATCTTGATAACGCTTCGTGAACGTTGCATCGACAACATCCTTTCTTTGTTATCGCTGTGGAAACACCTCACAGAAAAATGTTCGATCGTGTGTTTCCTCAATAAAAAGGAAAAAGTTCCACCTTCAATGTGTCACATTACAGGAACGTTGTAAAAAAAAACATTTCATCATCTGCAGCATCAGTAACATCTGGAAAACAGTTTTTGAGTGTTGGCTTAAGAAGGTTTCTCCTTTGTTATCATGGAATATTGTGAGAACGTTCTCTAGAAGAACATTCTCAGAACATTGCAAACAGAGTGTTCCAACGTTGGTACATGAATATTTAATAAAGATAATCAGAGACCTTGATAACATAATGCATTTTTTGAGAACGCTCTTACTTTGTTATCATGGAACGTTGTGAGAATGCTTGTTTAACTCATACAAACACAGCAAAGCAGATAAAGAAGGAGAAGCGACGAGCCGCTGAGGATCGGCCTCGTTTTCTTCTCTTTCCTCCGGTTCTGTCTGGTGGTGCGGTTCTGGGTGTGGTTTTCCTCTCAGCTCCTCCCTCTGGTTGCATCAGCTCACCTGTTCTGTCTCCACCTCCTCCTGGTTTCATCAGCCGATCACCTGCTCCTCGTCATCCCGTCAGTGCGCAGCATTTAAACTCACTTCTCCAGTCGCTCTTAGCCAGATTGTGTCAACTAGTGCTCAGAATACAAGAGTTCTGACCTGATTTCACTCCTCTCAACAATCAGAGGACAAGTCTGAGCTTATGTTAGGAACAGATGATTAAGGAATGTGAGAACTATATAGATCTTATTCTGTCCAAACCGGTTAATATCAAACCTTTACAATTGTATTCCAACATACAGATACTAAAACAGAGAGTTCCCAAGTAATTTCTGTGTATTGCTACGAGGTTTTGGAAATACACCTATTTGCTTTTTGGTTGTTGTTTTACCAAGTGTTAGATAAGCTGATCAATGCAAATCAGTACTCTTGGTAAAAAAACAAAAAAACAAAACATGTACGATATCTTTCCAAGTGGCCATAGGTGTGACCAGTACTAGGAAAAAAAAGTAACTCTGCATACTGCAAATAATAAACTATTTTCATTTTTTAATTTGTTTCAATCCTTGCTTGTCTGATCTGTGTAAACACATCCTGCAGGTCAGACGAAAAGTCCCTGAATTTTTGTCTCATAACTGTTGGTTGCAGCTGAATCAGTCGTGGCGTCTCAGTTGCACAACAGACAGCAGAATTTTTCATTTTTTACAGAATGTGGTTAAAGCAAAATATTGATTTTTGCCATATTTTCAAACAAGACATGCATGCTAAGGTAACTTTGAAGACATATCATGAAACTTAATTTTGGCTCATTTTTATATAAAGCTGTGTTGAACGTACGTTCACAAACATTTCCATTCAGGCTTTTGCCTTTTTAGTGCAAAATAGCTGTTATTAGAATTTAACAGGGATCCATCCATCCATCCATTATCTATACACCACTTAATCCTCAATAGGGTCGTGGGGGGCTGGAGTCTATGACTTCAGGGTGAAGGCAGGGGAAAACCTGGACAGGTCACCAGTCTGTCACAGGGCTCACATTCACACCTACAGACAATTTAGAATCACCAATTAACCTCAATTTGTTTTTGGACCTTGTGGGAGACAACAGTGCTAACCACCGAGGCACCTTGCAGCCCATTTAACAGGGATGTAAAACAGAAAGAATCATCTGTGACGTGCTGCTCCATCAAGACAATTGACCCACTCTCTGCTTAAAACTGTGATATCAAAATTACTTTATTCTTCACATCTTATTAAAAAATGTGTTTAAAAAAAAACAATAAATAAAAAAATCTTTGGCACATCTGTGAAGTCACTAATGACTGAATCATGTGTCAAAATGTAATTTAAAAAAGAAATGCACATTCATTTTAGTGTTTTAGTTTCTTTATTCCTCTTTTCTTCAGGCCTCTCCAGCTGATTGTCCTGATTTGCTTCACCTGTTCTCGTTAGTATAAACCTCAGTCAGGCACCTGCTCCACGCGCTGATTGTATCTTGCCCTGAACAAGGCAGGTTGCCAAAGCATCAAGCCAGACTCTGTTCCATTTCCTGCAGCTTTAATGCGTCCACAGATCGCCTTGTCGGTTTCCTCTCTCCTGTTTATACCAGCTAACAACAGATGAGCAAACGGGCTCATGTTGGCATCCCTCTTTGTTTTCCTGATTTTTCCACACATGCTACTACCTCGGCCTCACATTTTCTGTGTTTTTAGGTTGCTGAGGAAATCTGAGTTATGAGTGTGACCCTCTGAACTCCAAGCAGCTTGTGGGAATTTTATTTGCTCCTGTCACATTTTTACTCACATTTTTTTACCGCAATAAAAGAGTCCTGCACCTCTATGGAAACAACATAAACATGGCTAGACATTGACAGAACTGAAAAATGTGTTTTGTGCGGTATAACAAAGTTTGAATGCTATAAATCATACAATATGGGTTTTCTACAAAAATTAAAGGGGAAAAAAAGGAATCAACATGCACAACATTTTTCTAAGCGCCCACAGGTTTTAGCAACACTAGAAAAAATAGTGACTATACATGTTATATTATTTTAAATTTATTTCTGTTATTGTCTTGTATGTGCCTGCAGTTTAGCTGAAAAGTCCTTGAATTTCTGTCATGTCACTGTTGGTCACAGCTGCGTCATTCTTAGCTTCACAGTTTCGTCAAAGAACACCGAATTTTTATTTATTTGCAGAATTTTGGTTAGAGCAAAAGATTTATTTTTGCAGATTTTATTTTATTTTATTTAAATAAATTAAGCGATTTTGATTAAATATCACCATTCTAAGGTTTGATTTGTTCAAGTGTAACACAGTGTTCCAGATGAGCACAGATTCTGTCTGTTTTTACTGCTTCCCGCTATGATAAATGATCTCTTAAAGACAACTTCTTTTTTTTTTAACCTGCAGGCTGGATTTGGGGTTCGGAGAGTTAAATAACTGAAATATGACTTTGCTGTAATCTGCCAACAGAAAATACAGAAAGTTCGACCCAGGACAGATGCCTTGAGATTCATGTCTGGAATTCCTCTTAAGAGCCCTGAACAGACATAACATAAGAGCAGTTTTTTGCGCTGGATGTTACTTGGCTATGATCTCCGGTTCTCCCCTCTGCTCCTCTGAAGCTGCTTCACCTTGGAAAACCCACTAATGCGTCTGAAGCTGCAGATTTTCCTGTAATCAAATCAAGTCCCTGGTTGGGTGAAGCAGTGCGTCACATTGAGAGCGATGTGTGCAGTTTGTTGAGCCGAAGCAATGACTAAACCAACAGCTCATGAGTGGAAATGTCTATAGCATTAATGCAGAGTCCGGTGCTGTGTGCTGCTGCCTCCCTCCGCCTCCTCCTCCTTCTTTCCTGCTTTTCCCGCCAAATAAAACTTTCACATCTCACAGGCCCTCTCTCTCTTTCTGTCTCCTTTTCCTTTCTTTTTTGCACTCGCTCTATCTCCCCTCCGACAAATAAACAGGTCTCACGTGAGCTCCGTCCTCTCAGAAAGAGGACACCGCCCTGTCTGGCCTCCGCGGCGACCTGAGACGCGTCGTGATTGGCTGGAAGCTGCGGCGCTGTGGCAGACAGGCCTAGCGTGTCTGAGACAAAAACACAGGGCGTCCTGCCAGCTGTTGTCCCCGAGGGGTGAGGACTCGGAGATGGAGAACACGGAGTGAGCGGCTGGCTGTCTGGCTGCAGGACAAGTGAGTGTGGAGTGCTTCGCTGCAACACACTGTACATCTGTTTTGCAAGCACATCGCCACCACATGTTGAATACATCCAAAGTGCAGATGATTAAACCATATTAAACTGAGGGCTTTTTTTTTTACACTCTTCATGCACGGTCAACCTAAATATCAGCGATATTAATCCCAGCAGTCGTTCGGTAAGCTGTTGGAGTTTTTAATCGCATATCAAGTTTAGGAATGAAACCGTCTCTCCTCGTGGACCTGGCCGAGTGATGAAATGACTAGATGCTTGAAACACCTCATGGAAAAACCAACTAAATCTTCTTGTCAGTTTTAAAAGAGGTCTGGCAATCAGCGCGTTTCTCAAAGCAACGTGAGACAGCGGAGGTTTCTATTTTTGCCTCATGTTGACAACTCAAATCATCTATTCCCACACCGCAGCTGCGTCTGATCAAAAAAGCTGCAAAATGATTTAATGCGGCGGAATCAAAGAGTCCTCAAAGACCTGACGAAGACGAATAGCAGTCACAGACCTTTTTTTTTCGGGTCTTTTTCACAAATTGTCAGTTTTATTTCGTTGATGTCTTTATGTTGGTCGACTCTATAAGCGCTAACTGGCTGAGTGACTCACTGGCAGCCTGACAGACTCAACAGCTTCCTCACCGCTGACTGATTAAGTCTATAATTAACGGTTTAACAGGCCTGCTGAACGGCTAATTGCTAATTTGGCTGGTGGGTGGTAACTACAGTAATTTGTTCTGAGCAGTGGCATGCTGGGTCATGCAGGTGCATTCAGATGGGACTGTTGGCTGTACAGTAAGATGAACAAAAACTCAGTCACCTCAGTTGTCGGGTTTGGCGGCCATCTTGGCAGTCTTCCTAACTTCTGGCGAGTCCAAAAATGATTGAAGAGATGGAGTTTGAGTGAAGCTTGTGTTGGCTATCTGGGCTGTGAATTGGATGCCCTCAATTATGCATAACTTTAAACCTTAATAGAATTTAAGTGGGTCAGTTGTATGAAAATTAAACCCTGATTGGTTGTCAAGAACAGGGAAATTAGCTAAAGAGAGCACGGGCACTTTTTGCACCAGGTTTTAAATGTGTTTATTTCCACTGCAAAGTTGGACCTGTTCACATGGGGGTTTATAGGAGTTGACTCACATTTAGAGCCAGCCTCAAATGGTCATTCAAAGAACTGCAGTTTTTGACACTTTAAAAAGCTAAAAGGCTACTTGTTCATTTCACTGGTGGGTTGTCACTTTATTAATTTGTTCTGATCAGTCACCTGCTTGGTCATGTAGGTGCAGTTAAAGGAGACTGTATATTAAGATGAATGAAACTTCTGCAACACCAGCCATCAGTTTGCTGAAAAGCACTTTTTTAAGCTCAATATTGTGGCCATCTTGGCAGTCCTCCTATCCTCTGGCTAATCCAAAAAGTTATCAAAGAGACAGAGTTGTAGTGGAGCTCAGGCGTGCCATGGCTGTCCTTAAATTTGCATAACTGTAAGCCTTAAAAGAATTTAAATGGATAAGTTATATAGAAATTAAACCCCTGATTAGTTGTCAAGAACAGGGAAATCAGCTATAGAGACCAAACCCGCTGTTTGACTGAAGCTGTAAACATGTTTATATTTCTGCTGTAAAGTTGGACACTTTAACATGGGGGTCTGTGGGAGTTGACTCACTTTTGGAGTCAGCCTCTAGTGGCCATTTTAGGAACTGTAGTTTCTGGCACTTCGCTCTTTGGTGATGAAGTTTGCCATTTCGAGAGGACTTCTGTTGTGGCAATTAAAAATTGAAAGGTGCCATGTTTAGTTTTCTGGATGGTCATGTTTCAGTAGAAATGACAGAATCTAGTGTTGGTCATGTTGAGTTGTTTCTCTTTCTATATGACAGAGTGTCAACATGAAACATCCTATAAGACCTTCTGTGAAAGAAAACTTGACTTCTCTTATCTGCAGAATTTTCATCCAAGAGGCTTCATTAGTTCTGCCTAATAGAGAGTCCTGAATATACAGTATACTGTCACGCCAAAATCTAATGACTAATGCCCCATTAGGAGATTCACATGACTCAGTGTGAGGGTTGTGAAATGGCAGCGTGAGTAGTGAGTCAAGGTGGCAACAGTGGTGATACTATCTGCAGAGAGATGCATTACAAGTACCTGACAAATAGTGTTGTAGGCCTCCTTCTCTGTTCAGAGTTGGCTGTTTCAGTTTAACATAGATGACTTCCTTCCCTTCTATCACAACACATCTGTCTTCTCTGTCCAGGATGTGAATGTGATGTGATTGTGTTTTACTGAAGCTCTTCAGACCACCATGACCTCGATGACTAACGATCTACGCAGACATGACACATATCACGCTGCTCCATCTGGAGCTTTGGTAAGAATTATTATCAGCTACAATGAAAACAAATTTGTTAAAAATCTCTTCTCTGATGATCTGAGTAATTTTTGTGGTTTTAAATGACACCCTTGGCATTGCATAAAAGGAAAGGTTTATTGTACCTTCCAAGTGTGGCCACAGGCTTGCTCAAAGGGAAGCCAAGAGAAACTTTGGTTTTGTTGGGATTCCCTGTTTAAGTGTTCGTATCTTACTATAGAAAATATACAACCAATGCAACACCTACAACAAAACTCTCTCTGTCTACCTCGATGTAGAAGCAGAAAGAAAGGGAGGGCGGTGGGTTGGATGCGAGCCAGACAGTCAAGACAGGATAAAACAGGAAAGACGGTGAAAAAAACTAGAGATACTCCAAGGATTTTGCAGACATCCCAGTGTCTCAGTGTCTCCCTGCCACGCCCTAAACCTCTTCCCTCTTCTCCCCCCTTTGACTAGTAATCAGTCTTTATGTGTCTGAACCTGCCACCATGGTGCTGCTCTGCCTCTTAAAAATGCTTGTGTGTGTCGTGCAACTGCTGACCCGTGATTGAATCATTACCCAGACCAGTTTGGTTGCACCTTAGTGGTTAGACAGACCTCCATTGTGTTGAACCTCAGCTGGAAAATGTCTTTGAATTGGATTGGATTTGAGAAGACGCTTGGATGACAGAAAAAAAAAAGACGCAACAAGAGCAACACTTGCGTCTTACTTAAATTAATCCCTGCAATCTTTGCCGACTCAGGTGTCAGAGGAAACTTCCTCTTTCACAACCCGCCGCCGCCGCCGCCGCCAAGGTGCTGATTAGGCTCTTCACCGTCTCACCTCTTAAAGCATTACAGCGTTACCAAACCGCGTCTGGGTTTGAAGTATGTAAGCCATTGAATTAAGGGAGATTTAGGAATGAGATTACATTTCGGTGTGTGTGAGTCAAGGTGTGTGTGTGGAATGTCAGGTTATGTCAGACCATTGTGTCGTCTTTTATTACAAAACCGCAAAGTCTGCAGTCGAAGCACAATACAAGCATTTTGGTGAAAACCTCGCTGGCTTCATTAGTGTTTTTAAAACAAAGAATTTGTTTGTGTTAATAGGGCAGATTTGAATTCAGATAAAACCAAGTAGCGGGAGTTTGTTGAAAACACTGTCTCTTGTGACCTTCTAGTGCTTCAAGCGGAGTCATTTTCAAATCTGGTACAACGGTATTAAAGACCCGCTTGATGATGGATTATATTTTGCCAAAAATATTGGGCCTGAAGCTGCATGTAGAAGGAAACAAGGTCTGATGATCCATGTTGGCGATACGGAAATAAAGAAACAGCATTGTTCTTGTTTTGCGGTGTTTAGTTAGTTGTTTAGTCCCTGAATTATGCATAACTTTAAGGCTTAATATCATTTAAACATGGTAGTTCCCCCCTGGGCAGCTGCCATAGACAGGAAAACTAGCTGTACAGACAAAAGCATTTTTTGTGTGAGGCTGTAAACGGGTTTGTTTCTGCTGTAAAGTCAAACAATTTCGCTGTAAAGTCTGTGGAAGTTGACTCGTGTCTGGTAACAGCCTCAAGTGGCCATTTGACAAACTGCAGCTTTTATCTCTAATGTTGTTTTCACTTGTCGGCTTTAGAGGTTCTACTAGTATGATAAAGACAAACGTAAGATCAGACTGTTCTCATATAATATTGCTGAATATTTATCTCTCTGTTTTTAGGGGTATCTCAGTTAAAACAATAGTAAAAGTTTGATGATGATGTGAAGTGGTGTGGGATCATGCACCACCAATAAACCAGACCATAACAGATGGGCCTCAGGCAGAAATCCTGTTCACAGACAAAGTCATGTGTTTAAAGTTTAATTCACGTTACGTTCAGTCACGTGTTCATGTTCAATGTAACTGCAATAAAATTCTACAAGTAACATTAGTTAATGCAATGCTGAATTGTGATTGCACTGTAAAATAAATAAATAAATAAATAAAAATCTGTAATTTTACAGTTTTCCTTTTTTAATTTTCTATTTTTTTCAGTATTTTTTGAAATACACAGTAATTAAATAAAATTACAACAATAAACTAATTTACATGTTTTGTGTAGAATATCATTAAAAACATGTAACTGTAAATAACCATAAAATTCCTATTTTTAAAAATATTTTTAAGACTAGTTTAAAAAAATTATTCCACAGTTTTTATTTTGATAATAAATTGTTAAATGCAAATTTAATAGTAGAACTTTTTATTTTTTTTTAAACTGAAGATTAAAAGAAAAGAAATATTTAAAATTTTAAATATTTTAATCACTGTTCACTGATTAACATCATGCATTTCTCTGGGTTTGAACACGATTGGGAACATACTGGATAATAGAAGTTCATGTATGGAGTAAATGACTATATAATTCACTGTTCTGGTCATTTTCAGACATTTTAATGCAGCAAAGTTACACATTTAAACCTTTTAAGAGACAAAGCTGTAAGGATTCAACTCATATGTTTTGCAGTTGTCTTGGCTGATGTTGCTGGTGTTGCCAGAACCAACCCAAAGAAGAATGGAGGCGATAATGTTAGCTTAAGTCCAGGATCTGCTTACACACTGTGGATGTGCTTCTCATAAACTAACACGGTTAAATATGTGCTCCATGGTTTTGTAAGTACAGGTTACTGCTGGTTAGCTGGAAACAACTACCACTTACTCTAGAAAACACACTGCTTGCTCCTTTTCTTACGCTTTTCAAACTTTGGGATAAATTCAAATCTTGACAGGCCTCTTAAGCCTGGATTTGATTGGACAGTCACTGTTTATAGGATATTTAGTGGATGATCATCTATGACAGCAGCTTTTCTCTAAAGTCGAGGTAAGCTGGTTCAGAAAAGGGTAAAAAATGACAACCCACATACATCAGAAAGTTCATTCGGAGAGCGTTATGCAGCGATGCATCATCACAGTGACCTTTGCCCGGCGGCTTCCTGCATTTTTGGACTTAAAAAGAACCCAGAGGAGCCGTCCGAGCATCTCCACTCTTGTTTTTCTGTCACCAGGATATGATGCATGATGATGACACAAGAATCCCAATAAACAAAGTCTGAAAACTGAACATTCCTGCTGCAGGAATGTGAGGAACGCTCGTCGTCAGCCGTTTTTCTCGGCCCTGTGGGGGTTATCAGGCAGCTGTCGGGACGGACCAAAGTCTTTAGGACAAAACAGAAAATCATCCGTCTGTCAGCAAAGTGTTTCTTTCAAAAGACTGGCAGGGTCAAAAGGGAGTCGGGGTCAGGTGTGATGTACATGACAAACAGCAGTCGCACACAATAGGAGGATCTGTAGGAATGAAAGCTTTATCTGCGAAGTGTGGCTCGGTGACGGCACATCAAAGTGAACCTCCCGACCCTGAAATCTGCTCTCGGATTGCTCGTGTGTTTAGTGTGACCTTTTTTGGCCGTGAAGGCCGCGTTAAAATTCCCCGAAAACAAATAGTTAAGATAGAAATTAGGCCTTGAACTTGTTGGATTTTCATTCGATGGTTCGTGCAGCCCTTTGGATGAAACTCTGTTTGTTTCTGTGGAATCATGGAAATGTAATCAGAAGAGTGGAATCATGGGAGTTGTTGTCTTCAGCACCACAGCTGAAGAAGTCGTGACTCAGACAGAAATCATCAATTATTATTTTTATTTTTTAATTTGTATTTCTGATTTTATTTTATTTTTTTGGAAGACCTTCAAAAAATAAAAATCAATAAAAGCAGTTAAACAATTTGATCATAATTTCACAAATATTTTCTTTCAATTTAATAAATTAAATTGTTGAATTTAATTTTAATAGTTCAAATATATTTCTAAAATTAGCCACAATAGAAAGAGAAACATTGGTTCTGTAATTTTACATAGATTTATTTGTTTAATGAGAGAAATTTGAATTACCATTTTGTAATTAAAAAACAAAAAACAGTTGAAATACATTCACAAATGTCTCATTATTTCACAAATATTTTCTTTTAATTTAATGAATTATTTTTTTAATTCAATTTTAATCGTGTGAATATATTTCTAAAATTACAACTAGTAACTATTAAAAGAAAAAGAAGTATTTGCTCTCTAATTTTACATAGATTTATTTGTTAAATTAAAAATATCATGTATGTTTACAGAAGGTTGCAGGAATGAAAGTTTTATCTGTAAAGTGTGACTCAGTGACGGCACATCAAAGTGAAGCTGCTGGCCCTGAAATCTGCTCTCAGGTTGCACATTTTGTTTAGTTTGACACTAAAACTTCCCCTAAAACACATTTTTAAGTTGGAATTCGGGCCTTGAACTCGTAGGCTTTCATTAGATGTCCATGAAGCCCTTTTGATGCAACCTGCCAGTGATTAAAACTCTGCTCGTTTCTGAGGAATCGTGGAAACGCACCGCAGACAATACTTCTGCTTTCAGCCATAAGAAAAGACGGGGAGGATTAACGTGCTTCCACAACCGCTCGCATGACTCACGAGCAAATATGAGAGTCACTGATGTCCTCTTCCTCCTTCTTCTTCTCTTTGTTCTAATTTTAAAAGCCTGACATTGACAAATAAATAACCTCTCCTTGGGGTTTCAAATGAGTCAGCGGGGCCTTTCATCACACGCCGACGTGTCAGCGGGTTCAGACGTCTGTAATTCGATCGCGGCTCAGAGAGAAAGCGCAACTCTGACCTGTGACCCCTCAGCCAGGCTCTGCATCCTCTCAGCCCTCAGGAGACGTGATGCAAAGCTACAGAGTTTAAACGCTGCCAGACATGTGAGCGCCGTCGCCGCCGCCGCCGTCCTCCAGACCAAAGTCGCAAACGATGGACCTGATTGATGTTGTTGTTGCCCATCTATCGATCCATCTGTCTTCCTCCTTTGTGTTTAGCTCTTTTATGGTTAAAGGAGCATGTTTGTGATTAAGCTGTCGGCCCACAAAGCTTTCTTCTTCTTCTTCTCATAACCTCTTCTTTTTTTTTCTCTCTCTATCTCGGTTGCATGTGTTGCCACGTTACAAGACAACAGTGAGGCCGAGCTGCACTCATCTGAACATCTTTCTTAGGCCCGATTACCACCCTCTTTGGCAAATTTAGCACTTTTTAGGAGCCAGTAGTTAAAATCTGACCTCTGCTGGAGCCATTTGAAGATTTTGAATTTGCTGGAGACAAATTTAAGTCTGTTTCCTTCCAGATTTCATGTTTCTGTGAGTTTTAATTTTGGAGATATTGAAGCCTAAATGTGACTCAACAAGTACTTATTTTTTTTCTTTTTTAAAAATTTAAAATAGATAATTTCCCAGTTGTTTAAAAATATAAAATGCTCCAAGTTTGACCAAATGTTTATTGGAACTTTTTGACTCCAATGAACACATTTATAAAGACAGAACAAGGGACAGTGCAGCAGCAACATATTCTGAATTCTGTACCATCCCATAATACAGTTAAGTACCACAGTTCCTTTAAAACCTGCCTCCCTCCCTAAACTCAACACCGCCAGTGAGTTTAATACACGTCCCATAAAAAATGTGTAATCTCAGACTTGTTCATTTGAACAATTACAAACAATTATGAGCAAAAAACACTTTCTGTTTCTGCATTCTGTTGAGTTATTATACACGAGTTTGTGCTTTTTCTGTGTCGAGTTATGTTAAAAATGTCTTTGTGTAAAAAAAAACAACAACAACAAATGATTTAAAGGTTAATTAAAAACATAATGCAGTTAGACTTCTCTTGTCTAGATCAACTTCTCTCATTTATTATTATCCCTGCTGGTTCAGAATACATACAGATATGATTTACTTTTCTTTCCTCTTTTGTGTGTTTTGTTTGAGGAGGATTTCTTTAAATGTGCACCTGGTGTCTTTTCACGTTATTAATAAATTAATTCATTGTAATTTCTATCACAAATGGTGGTTATTTCATCCCAGTGGCCTTCTGCTCGACCAGCTCTGATTTATTTGTAACTGGTTTTTTTTTAATCATAAACTTTGGATATTGAAATTGGTGTCTGTGAATTTTTTTGGATTAATATATTCAGTACTTTTTACTATCTGTTGTGCACTTTTAGCTCATTATTATTATTATTATTATTATTATTATTGCACATTTAGGTCAACAAGTGATATTTTCTCAGCTGCATGTCACAAAAACACAAAACAAAACATATAATACACATTTTAATTTAAACTACTTGATCACAAAAATGAAAGAAAAATAAAAGTAATTTTTGTTGCACTTTTATTGAGCAGCTATGACAAGTTGTGCCTCAAAATAAATTCATGCATGAATAAATGCAAATTGCTGAATAGCCTCATACAAATAGGGAGTTGTGGAGTTTCAAAATAGTTCTCTAAATGTCGCTTCAAGCTTTTATCTGCAGTAGTTCCCCAAATGTTGTCATCAGTGGGTCCATGGGCAGGAAAAAAATGCTACTAATGTCTTTATGAATATGGACATTTTTTACTATAAAGTTTTTAGGCAAATTAGAAATGGTTGAATTCAAATTGTTCCAAAAAAATGTGAGTTGGACAAACTCTTTTTTTTAAAAGGAAAGAATAGAATTATTTTTATTGATCCCTCATTGGGGGAAATTGACATGCCACAGCAGCAAACAAACATCTAGAAAAAGAAGTACAAGGAAATAACAATAGTTAAGTAATAAAACAAGTATGTACACAAGATGACAAACTATTAAATGAAAAAATAAATACAATATTTACACTGAAAAAAAACCGAGACTGTGTAAATATATACATACTGTATATGTATTTGATATGGGAAAGAAAAAGACACTTTGGAAGCTTTGTTGTGTCGACCAGTTATACTGATTTTAATGCTTTTATTAGGGACAACAAATGCACATATTCTAGACATGAAGGAGGACACGTCTCCTGCATGCCCCTGTAATCTCTGCCTATGTCTGATGTAACAACCAGGATTATTTTTCCCGACTTTTGAACGCTCCTGTTCGTTACACAGCTGTTTTTGTAGAGAAGTCTATGTGATAACTACATTTAATACCAGTGGATCAAGTCTGTGGAGTGTTTGTGTAACACTCACTGTGATGTGTGAAGGAAACAGACAAAGAAATCCAGTATTAATATAAATCAAATGTAGGTTTTATGAGAAAGGAAATGCATTTGAGCTCAAGTACACATTTCGGTGTTAAATATTAAATCTCAAAATGAGTTGTAGACTTTTAAAGATGTCAAAGTGAATTCACAGGATCTGTGAATGTGCAGCTGATGGCCGCTATTGTTCCAAAATGCAACGCACACAGAATGAGAAAAACAACTCCCAGCTGGAAGTAATTAAAACAAATTGTGGACAGTGGTGAGACAGCTCCGGGAAGAAGAAAAAAAAAATCTGGTGTTGAATCTCTGGAAAATCATTTTGGTTTCACTTCATTGATTAGTTTCCAAATCCTAAAACTGGCAGTAGCTCCTCCAAGCTGCAGCTTTGACTGATGTCTGTCAGCACATGTCATGTCTCATTTGCTGTTTAGTACAAAACACTAGAAGGTGGAATATGCTGTAAACTTTGTGTCAAATTGAGCAAATGTGTCCTCACGCTCTGCTGGCTGTCGGTTCTGTGTGTGCTCTGTAAATGGGAAACAAACACAGCGGGTTGGACCGATCCTCACAACCCTGTTCCAGCGTGATGTGCACATTTGGGCCTCTGCACAGGACACATGCTAACCGTTTAAAGATGCTAACTAGCTAAATATCAGCCCTCGTTCTCCAGAATTAAAGACGTTAAAGTGCAATAAATGCTTGTATACCAACTGCAAAAACTATAATTTTATGAATTGTACATTTCTAATATTATGAAACAGATTGTTTGGTAATGTCCAGTCTTAAACCTACCAAACATATGATTATCAGACTTTCAGGGGCATTAGCCAACATACAGATGTTAAAAGTAATCGTTAGCCCTCTGAGGCCCACTGCTGTTACATTTTTATTCACTGTGGGCTCATTTTTCACTGCAATATAAAATGCTGAACCTTTATGGAAGCAACCAATAGTAGAGAGAACTCAAAAATATCTGCTTTACTGTATAAAACAGTTATAAGCATAGATATGTGTAATAAAGGCTAAATGTCTCAAGGCGGAATTTCGAACGGGATCATCCTTCGGCCATCTTGATTCGGGGCAGCTCTCTGGTGGACCCTGTGGTACGTGAAGGAGTGATCTGCACAAACCTAAATACTCTTATCTCGCGGAAATCTTGACAGATTTACAAACGGTTTGGTTTCTTACAAACGTTGTTAATGTGGCTACAATTCAAAATACAAATAAAATACAAAATAATTAAATACAATTTGTTGCTGGCCTTGAGAGGGAAACATAATTATGCTTCAGTGCAGTGTTATAACTACACCTCTGATGTTTGTAACAAACCAAATGACTTGAAAATCGGTAGAAAATTGAGCAAGTTGTGGTTATTTAAAAAGTACATGCACCACTACAACACAATGTTATGGGGGAGCGAGTGCACTGTACCAAGATGGCCGCCAGTGTGGCCGTGTGATTCCATTGGCCGACAGCGAGACGAGCCGTCTAGCCTTTATTATATATATGGTTGTAACGCCTTTTTTTTAAAGTAAAAAACAAACGTTTCTTCTTGTGTTTTCTTTGTGTTTGTTTCTTTTCTTTTTACAAAAAAAAATAAATCAACGTACGACATTTGGCAGTGGCCACAGTTATAAGTAATACCGGAAAAAATAGTGTCCTATGCTACATGCTATAGATATTTAACTACTTACCTTTTTTATTAGCTTCCATACTTCTTCTTTGGGCTCTGTTTAAACACTGCCTGCAGTTCATCCCAGATCACCAGAATCCTTGTTGCGTAGCTGTTAGTCACACTAATGGCTTATTGGTTAAGACGAGGGGAGCAGGTTTTTTTGTCTTTTTAAATGAGACGTAAAATAAACCGATTTTGACAAAATATTATTGTTTTAAACTCAGATTTGGTCCATTGTGAAACCTGAAAGTCTCACGTGATTAGTTCAAAAGCTGTGGGAAGGTTGAAAAACAAATGATTGTTGCTGTTTTTTCAGTTTGGATAAATGGTGCGATGTTGGTTTTAGAGATGACCCGTGTGCAGGTTTTGGGGGTTCGGGGGGGATTCAACGCAGGACGATTGCGCAGAGCAGTGACTCATTGTGACAGATGTGGGCCCCAAACCTACGTCAACCAACCGTCTCCAGTCAGAGTGAAACCCTGGCATCTGAATGCTGTTATTCTTAAGTGAAAACGCTGTGTACTGTTAATTAATTCCGCATTTCTGGGAAACCTGACGAACACACATTACCAAAATATCTCACGTTAAAAAAAAGTAGATATATATATATCCCGACTGCCTCCACGTAGAAAATGTTAACATTTGCTGACATGTTTGTATCTTGAGTGGGTTGTGGTTGAGCAGCAGGAGGAGGAGGTGATGTGTGATACAGTGAGAGATAGACTGTTGATAACTGCTGTCTGCTGTAACAGAACTGCACGGGGCTGTGAAACCACTGCTGAGGTCTGAATAATGAGGAACTCTAACTGTCAAGTTCAGACCCCCCGAACACACAAACACGCAGGAAACCCTCAGCTTTCAGACACGTGGACGATTTCACCAGTTGGTTTGTTGGGTAGAATCCTTTGCAGCTACATGTAGTTTTTAAAATACGATAGTTAGTGAGCGACAGAAACCAGCTGGAAAGTTAAACAAGCTGCAACCAAACGTCACGTGATAATAAAGAAGGAAAACCAAAACAGTGACTTCTGGTTTTGTCAGATTACGTGACCAAATCTACGCTTGAAATCGTGTTGTTTCTTCAAAATCCTTATTTTTTTCATTTAAAAAATCCCCTAAAATTAACCATCTGCAAGAAGTAAATGCTGTAAAAAACAAAAAATTCTGCATTTCTTTTCTCAACTGACCAGCCATTAGTGAGTCAGCTGCAACCAAACGTCACGTAATAAAAAACAAGGAAAACCAAAACAGTGACTTCTGGTTTTGTCAGATTACGTGACCAAATCTACGCTTGAAATCATATTTTTTCTTCAAAATCCTTTTTTTTGTTTTCATTTTAAAAAATTCCCCCAAAATGAACCATCTGCAAGAAGTAGATTCTGCAAAAATCAAAAAATTCTGCATTTCTTTTCTCAACCGACAAGCCATTAGTGAGTCAGCTGCGACCAAACGTCACGTAGTAAAAATTCAGCGACTTTTTAGTGGAACCGGGCCGAACAAGGAAAACCAACGACTTCTGTTTTTGTCAGAACAAATTCAAAGTAGCTGTTTGAAAGGCATGTTAGCTTTAAAACCAAAAATATATCATTTCTCAGAGCCAGAAACTGTGAAAAAGGGATAAAAATGATTGGAGTTTCAACTTTCCAACAGTTCTTAAACTAATCACGTGACATTTTTGAGTCTAAATTGACCAAATTAAAGCTTAAAATCAACTTTTTTTTATGCATCTCATTTAAAAATTCTCCAACTATTAACCATCTGCAAGAAGTAGATTCTGTAAAAAAAACAATTAATTCTGCACTTCTTTTCTTAACCGACAGGCCACCAGTGACTCAGCTGCAACCAAACGTCACATGATAAAAATTCAGGGACTTTTTAGCTGAACTGGGCTGAACAAGGAAAACCAAGAAAAGAAAAAAAAAGAGTGTGTGTGGACTGTGTGGAGCGATTGCATCACCCACCTGATCAATGCTGCACACTCATGCATGCCAGCACACTGCAAACACATGACTGCTGGGGCCTATTATTGAAAGCGGGTACGTGATGGACATGTGGTGAAAGAAATGGCAGGAGCACGAAGGAAAGAGGAGAAGAAGAAGAAGAAGAAGAAGAAGAAGAAGGAGGATGTGGAGGTCAATGGGTTCCTCCACGCTCCGCTTACTGGTCACACCGCAGAATCACTTCTAGCTTCTCCTCCTCCTCCTCCTCCTCCTCCCGTCTCTTCCCAACAGACATGCAGCCTTACCACACACTAACGGTCTGAGTCAGAGAATGAAGCTTATGAAATCCAGGTTTGCCACATCGGCCCTCGCTCAGTCAGATAAAAAGACGCACAGCTCTCGGGGTTTTTTTTCACCTCTAAACACACAGGTGATGCATATAAATATAGATGCGTGTGCAAAAAGTGTGCATGAATGCTCGCGGCCAACTTGTTGATACACGGACCATTTCATTTTCTCGGTCACAACAAGCCGGTTGAAGCGCTTGGCGCATGTTCAAAAGCAGTACGGACTGACCGGTATTATAAACACAAGATGTGGCAGCAAATGCAAAAAGCAGGAATTGTTTTGGGTTTCTTTTAGGGGGCGAAAATGGAAAAAAAAAAAGCTTTGCAATCCAAATGCCGTGCAAGTGGTCTGTGCACAACACGGGGAGATATCAGAGAACATAATCCAAAGCTTGAAGGAACATAGTGTTGCTTTATACAAATAAAATAAACCAACCGCACAATTAGAGTCGAGCCCTTTCGGGGGTTTGCTTTCAGTTAAATAAACACCGAGGAGTAACAGAGCAGTGCAGCGGGCATAATGACACACAATTAGTTCCTTCAAAGTTTACATGTTGGTGTAGTAAAAATTTCCCATCGTTTCGAGACGCTCACATTTTCCACTAGAGGACAAAATCCCAGCCTGAGATCCGCAGCTGTGATGCGAACACATTGTTTGAGTTGAAAGTAACAACAGTAATGAGAAGAAAACCCTCAAATCTCTGACAGAGCTAAACGGTAATGCCCACGATAAATCCTCTGGACCCCAAAACCAGCCAGAAGGCTTCAAAAGCATGTTTTCTTTCTTTTGTTTTTTTTTTAAAAAGCCAAACTACACCATTTATCACAGCCGCTAAATGGAAAAACAGAAGAAATTAATTAACTGTGTGTGACTTTTCGTTTTGTTGGAAAAATTGACCAAATCAAAGCTTTAAATCATATTTCTTCAAGATCATTTTACACATCTTATTCAAACCGTCTGCAATAAGTAGATTTGGTAAAAAGATAAAAATTCTTGTCTCAATCGACACATCATCAGTGACTGAGCTGCAACCAAATGTCACGTGATGAAAATTCAGAGACTTTTCAGCTGAACTGAGCTGAACAAGAGGCTGACACAGAGCAGATAGAAGACAAGTTGTAAAATATCTGTAGGAAGTGAAGCCATACGATGGATGACACATACTACGGATATGCTGGGAAATAAAGAATCATTGGATTTTGCGACTTGTGCTTTAGTCAGGAACATTAACCAAATCTAACCTTAAAATTGTTTTATTTCATTAAAAATCACCTTATTCTACATGTC
>NW_007579420.1:36840-105451 GCF_000690725.1 Stegastes partitus | reverse complement strand
TTCAGATGGTTAGCATGCATAAGCTGCACTTTATATGTGCACAGCTGGAAGATACCAGTGTAAAGATATATTTCTCTCACTGCTTCCTCGCTTGTTTAACGTTCTGTCACAGCAGTGAAACAGAGAATCATGTCTGACACGAGCTCCTCAAGGTGAACCGACACATCACGCGCCGTTAGCAGCTTTTTATATTTTATATTTCGGCGTTGCTAAACCTTCTCTTTTCTCAAGAAAAAACCACTTCCTAGTTAGACGTAGTCAGAACTGGCAGCGACGGCCTGATGTGCTTCCTCCATCCTGACAGCTTTACCGACTGAAGGATACTTTGGATAACGAGGCCTGACTAGCACCACCCAGCCACATCAAAACTACATCCAGCCCCACTCAATACATGTACATACATTGCTTTTTCCTTTTTTTTTTTTTTCTTCCTTCTTCCAGCGAGGAAAGCAAGAAAACAAGGATCCTCTATCGCTGTCTTGCGGCCAGTAATTTTCCTTCAGGGCACCCGTGGGAGCCATACATTTTCACATATGGCAAGTTGAGTCTGGATTTTATGAGATGAATTGTTTTGGGGGTTCTGTGAGAAGAGAAGGAGTAAAAATTTTAACTGTCTGTGGCAAAGACAGAGTGGGAGAGAGAGAGAAAGATGTTTTGGTCCAGCAAGTTCTCTGCTGTGACATGAAAAACAGCTCAGGAGTTATGGTGGGTTGTCTTTCTTAGCACACAATAAGATGTGAAATTTGTAATAAAAGACAAACAGTGATGAGAGTTTCCTGGAGATTCTCAGACATTTCACATGGAGAGTCCCACCCAAAGCACCCGTCCAGCTCTGCACAAACACTTGCAGCAGGGGAGGCTCATTTAAATTCGGGTTTCTGTTCACGACTTCTGTTTGCAGAAGCAAAACAATATCTTTTAATCTTCACAGTTGGATGCGCGCTGATTCCGGCGAAGATAAAAGAAGACATTTAGAGCAGCAGCTTCTTTGAAATGCAACAACAACAACCCAGAATTATAGCGTTGTGACGGTTACAATTATGGAGCAGAAATAGTGTAATCTGTGTTTCATGTGAGTTTCTTGTGTTTCTGTGTGCAAATGTTACATCATTTTTCTTCAAATAGTGACTTGAGGCCATTTGACTTGACCTCGGTGACGGTGCAGCCAGCAGACAGACTTGAATGCACCGCCCCCTGCTGGACCTGAAACCAGAGGATTAAACACAAGAGTATATTAAGAGAATCTTGACAGTTACTCAGATATTTTACTGCAGGTTTACTATCAATGTGATTTTAAAAAGAAATATTTTTTCTGACTCTTCCCGTCCATGTTGAGCAGTCAGGCCTAACGTCTATTTGCGTCCTTTGAAAATCAATGACTGCAAAATAAACAGCGATGCTGGCAGACACACTCGCTTGCACAAAGTTCCCTCACACACAAAGACAAACGGAATAACAGATAATCAAGATTTGTTTGTCCTCACCTCGCATGACCTTGTGTGTATTGATGAAATCATGCGTGCGCAAAGAGGATGAATACACATTTACAGTGTGAACTTTGTGACAGAATGTTGGCAAGAGAAGAAGATAGATAATAGAACAGATTAGTCGGACTTCTGATGAGTTATTTCTCTGATCCACTGATAGTTATGTAGAAAATAGGGGGAAAAAAACTTTATTTTTAGACTGTTTATTAACTTAAATATTATCTACATCAACTGACTTTATAAAATCAGCAAAAATCACTCTCACTGTTTTCTGGCTGAGGCTGGATTTTTGGGGTAATGGCAATTTTTGCAAACTTCAGATACTGATATATTGGCTGACAATATATACAGTTGTGAACACGATTAAAAACGTTGGTCTACAAGGTACAAACATGCACTTGGAGTAGACCGTGTGTACCATGGCAGTCTTGAGTTTCCAATGACTTCTATAACTTAATTTTCTGTAATGAAATTATTGACAAACATGTGTCTCCATCAAAACAAAAACCCCAATCATTCATTTAGGTTCATTCATACATTTTTCATGGTCTCCTGAAAATGAGAAAACCTGCTGGGTCAAATATATACATACAGCAATGCTAATATTTGGTTACATGTCCTTTGGCTATTTTCACCTCAACTGCTTTCTGTAGACGTCCACAAGCTTCTGGTTTATCTTTGACTCCTCATGACAGAACTGTTACAGTTCAACTAAAGTCTGAGTCAGAAAACCAACAACTTGTTTCTTGGTCACAGTCCACAGGTTCTTGATGGGGTTTTAGTCAGGACTTTAGGGAGACCAGTCTAAAACCTTAAATCTAGCCTGATTTAAACATTTCTTCACCACTTTTGTGTATTTCGGGTCATGGTCTTGTTGGAACTGCATCCAAGACTCAACCTTCCAGCTGGTGATTTTAGGTTTTCCTGAAGAATGTGGAGTAAATCCTCCTCCTTCATGTAAAGCACCAGTTCCACTGGCAGCAAAACAGTCTCAGCGCATGATGCTGCCACCACCATGCCCAGCATTGGTTATTATGGTCTTAGGGTTGAAGGCCTCACCTTCTATCCTCCAAACATACATCTTCACATTGTGGCCAAGTAGCTCAATTTTTGTTTCATCTGAACATAAAACTTCCCTCCAGAAGGCCTTTTGTCTGTTCATGTGATCAGCAGCACACTTCAGTGGAACTCTAAGGTGCTGCTTCTACAGGAAGGATTTCCTTCTTGCATTTCAGCCTCTCAGCCCACAGTGATGTTAAAAAAAAACACTTGACTGTGGAAGCAGACACCTGCACTCCAGCGGCTGCTAACTCATTGCAGACCTGCTTTTTGGTGACTCTTGGTTGACTCTTGACCAGTCGTCGCTTAGCAACAGGTGATAGTTTGCATTCTCCTCCTGATTGTACTTACAAACGACTATTTGTACAGATGACTTTGAGATCTGTAGCTGCTTTGAAATGGTTCCGAGGGACTTTCCTGTCTTGTTCGAGTCAATGATTTGCTTCTTCAGATCTGTATTCAGCTCCTTAGAGTTTCCCATCAGAGTGTTTGCGGCTGAGTCTAATGAGCGTATCAAATTGTCCTTATTCAAACTGGCTCAGAGGAGTCAGCAGCTGTAGCAATTGTAACTCACGAGAAGTCAAGAGGTCATGTCACGAAGAAAATGAGATCAACATGACCGTCTACATCCCCAAAGCTGATCATTCAAGTTGCTGTATGGATGTTTTGGACCCAGCAGATTTTGTCAGTTTTCCAGAACACCTATAATAAGTCTACGAAAAAGCCAAATCGCCTCATTTAAAGAGTCTGTAAGAGTCATTGGAAACTCAAAACAGACTTACATGGTCCTTACAAGTGTGCCAAAGTGTTGTTCGGAACTGCATATATGTTAGAATAATACTGAGAATGAAAAATTATGGGGTCCGAGAATAAATTTCAGATCCAGTTAACAACTTAATGTGAAGCTATTACTTGACTCCGCACCACTCTTTGCTGAGCTGTGATGCATTCTCTGCTACATGTGCTGCAGACAGAGCTGGAAGTATTGAACAGTCATAGAGTCAGAGCCACTCTGCTGGACAAACTGTGTGGTGACACTATTTTAAAATTACCCCAAATATATGTTTGTACAAAAGAGTTTAGGTTTAATATTGGACAACATGTAGACCAACACTGTGACGGGCCAGTATTGGGCGACAACATCAGCCAACTGATCTGTCGGTCAAGCTTTAGGCTCGAGTAGGTTCTGCTGTGAGGTGAAGCGAGGCGAGGTGAAGTGAGGTGACGAGCAAAATGGGTTGGGAACCACTGTTCCAGAAGTTATCTACCCCCGGAAGAGTGGTATCTACATCCAGATGTTGTGAAGAAGATAAGGACTCGAGTTTAACAATCATTTCCCGCCCGTGGTTCTCCCCGAGCTGGAATGAGAACATCTCCTGTTATGCAAATTCTGTGCCTTGAACATCTTATCAGTCACACAGCGGTGCTATAGTCCAGTTGCAAAATGCAGCGGGACATTAAAATGCACATCAGCTCCATCTCCCTTATTGAAGAAAAGCAAAAATACCACTTCTGGAGTCCTGCAGAATCTATCAGTGGAGTCAGTTGAGATGAGGGAATAAAAACCATAAAATGCTAAGGGAATACGAGTTTTGGTTCAGAAACACAGATTACACCCTGACATGGGCCACGAAATCCTTAAATATCAGCACTTGCCAACATTATTTGAGTCACCGGTATTGACTGTCAACCCTGTCAACACCACGCAGGTTATGTTGTGGTCATTTCTTCCTCTGACGCTGGAACTGTTGAACCTTCTGCTCCTTTAAAACCTCTTAGGGGGGTTCTTTAAGGATAAGGTTGTATTCAGTGTGTCATTCTGTTCCAGCGAAGCCGCACCCTCGTCTGGGAGGATAATGTCCCCCCCTTCCTGCTCACCCTCCCACTTCCAGACACCAAATCAAAATTATCTGTCCTTCCTCTAACTCCACCGTTGCTTATGTACATTTTCCAGTTTGAGAGATTTACGATTGCCTCGTAACCGGATTATTTACTTGTGCGCATTGTGGTTTATTTTTCTCTGGGTCTCTCTTAAAAAGGAGCTTTTCTAATCTCAAAGGGACCCCGTAAAAAGAAAGGCTGAATGAAATAAAGTTCTACTCCCTCGTTCCTTCCAGCCCCTCCACCCTAAACAACCTGTAAACCTCTGATTTATTGTTATTACAGCTGAGCTGAATCAAAGAGTGGCAGGGGCACAGACAGGAAAGGCAGGGACCGACGTGGCCCGGGGCTACAGTCCGCAGACAGTACACGGACTTTTAAACGGAGTGGGCCGATATGGCGTTTTAACGTGTCTGTCGCTGCAAACTCCATTTCCTCATGTGGGCTGCTTGTCGTCTGGAAGGAAATCAAACTCATTTCAGGAGGTTCAAGGACAAAGATGGTATGTGCTGTCCCCGCATGGGGGTGGTTATGACAAAATACGAGTAAATAATCAGCTAAAATAATCAGAAAAAGGTGCTTTATGGATGATTCACTCGTCCTTGTTTGTTCCGAAACTCCTATTTTTCTCATTTTCCTTTCCCCCCAGTTCTTTCTGAACTGTCTTCTGCAATCATATTCCTGCCCTGCACTGATTACATATTCTCCAGCAACGTATGCGGCATAATCATGTTTTTCGGTCCAGATGTGACGCTCAGAGGAGCCTCGTGAGTCAGGTGGCACCGGCCTCTTCGTGCCAAAGTCACATGATTGTTGTTCCAAAAGCAGAGAGCGCAGTAATTGTCCAGATGTTCCGTAGTTTTGACCCTCTTTTAACATGATACAGCTGTATACAGCCTCGCTGATTGACTGACTAATTCGCCCAACAAAAACCTGCTGGGAATATGTTTGCAATCAAAACGCATAATCTTTCCAACATGGTGGGGAGCAGCTCTCGGATAAGTGATGTTTTTAGCGATTTCTCATCGTATTTTGCTCACAGGACCAGTGTTTATGGTTTATGAGCAGTTACCTGCCAATGACAACCTCAGCTGAGCTTTATGTTTCATGTTAACGAGCAATTTGCAGCCTAAAGGCGAGTCGCTGTGAGCGTGTCAGCACGTTTAGCTCGAGCCTCGTTATTGATTTGAATTACTGTGGGGCAGGAGCTAACCAGAGTTGCATCAGTGGAGTGTCAGCGCTGATAAATAACACACATCTCCAAACGTGATTGGATGATCTAATAAAGTTGTCACTGTTCGTTTGATTCCTCCACTTGTAGCCTGTTTGTGCTTAAAGAGGTTCAATGAGGCGTGAGTTGTAAATCTTACTCAGCATTCAGAGGAATGTGTTATCTTTCAAGTCAGTGAGAAAATGAACATTACAGCACATGTGTGAGGGTTTTTTTTTCACCAGTGTAACACTTGTACTGTGTCCTGTCGCCCTGCTGTTTCCTGCTTCCTAATGCCCACAGCTTCACACGCTACGTTCCCACCGTCCGGCCCTCTGCCTTTCCCACTATTACTGTAACACTTCTCCTTCCCGCCATCCGACTGGGCTGCTGCTCTATACTGTAAAAAAAAATCCTGCAGTTTAGCAAGAGATAAAAATCTGTCTGACATGACTCAGGCAGACGAGGTCACGCAACAAAGTTCTGTTAGGTTTCACTGAATCACATATTGATGTTATAGATTTCTCCCTACATGTACAGAATCTGTGCAGTATTAGTATTTTTAATATCAGTATTGTCTACTCATTTAAGAATCTGTCCAATACTAGTGTCTTTCTACATATAAAATAACCCCGTGCAGTATTGCTATTTTCCACATTCAAAGGAATCTGTGCAATGTCTGAATTTACAACATGTTGGAGAACCTCTGTAATATCAACAATATGCAGTTATGTACTGTTTATTTCTTGTGTATTTTTATTTTTTTTTACTGATGTCCCTATGTTTTTATATTTACCTGATCACAGTAAATGTCCCCATTGTGGGATTAATAAAGATTTATTATTTGTTTAATTTCATCCTAATGCTAGTTTATCATTACACTGTAAAAAAAATTTTTTTTAAGTGATTCTTTTGTTTTGATTTTTTCTGCGTATTTTAAAATACACAAATATATTAATAAATTACAAAAATATTATGAATTTAAATGTATAATGTAAAATAACATTTAAAAACTGTAATTGTGAATAACCCCCAAAAATATTGTATATTTAATAGATGAAAAATAAAAAAATATATATTTATAAAATTAATGAGTATCATTTTTTAAAAGTGTTGGTTCTGTAATTTTATACAGATTTTAGGTTAAATTAATGATATTTTGTATAGTCACACTTTTCACTTTCATATTATGTGTAATTTATGATTTGGTCTATTTATATCCTTTTTATAACAATAATAGTAATAATAATAATAATAAGGATTATTATTATTACTGTAGGTCATTTCACATTTTCTACATATGTTAATATACTTCATTAAACATTCAAAAGCCTAAAAATACCCATTATCTTGTGTAAAATTAAGGCTTGAAAATGTATTTTTCATTATGGGAAATTGCTTTATGATTTCTTCTATTGTGTTATTTATAATTTTTTTCTAAAAATTATAATATTTTTAATTTACAGTGTACAACTAACTTCTATCAGCCCAACTATGGCTGCTGTTGAAAAGAAAACCCTATAACTTGTGTTATTTTTCATCACCACTCCATCTATGTCTGTCTATATAATCATATATATTATGTATTGTAGGTAATTCAGTTGTTTTTACAGATACAAATATCCTTCATGAAACACAAAGAAACCAAAAAAAATTAAGGTTACAAAAGTATTTTAATAGTAGAAAATGTGTGTATTTCATGATATGGATATTTTCTGTTATTTTACAGTTTTTTGTTTGTTTGTTTCTTTGGTCACCAGCTGCCATAATATGACAGTTTTTGTCAGTAATTCCTCTCACTGCCTCCTTGCCCACCTCTACTCTCCTCTCAAACCCCCTTTAACCCCGTCTCGTCCATGACTTCTCTCCCAACCCGTCATCCCATGCTCCTCCTGTTCATTCTCTCCTTCTTCTTCTTCTTCTTCTTCTTCCCACTGTACACTTCTCACGTCTCCGACACCATCCCTGCCCCCCTCCTCCTCCTTGACCGCCAAATCCACGTCCAGCTGAGTTCTTCTGGGAGCCTCAGTTACCAGATGGCATCAGGCAGAACCCAAACATCTGTGTTACCCAACTCGGCCCGAACCAGGCTCCGAAGGATACGCAGCTGTATAAACAGCCCGTGTGTAAAAATGCAAGCTATGCAGCCGAGCACAGGGGTCCTCACCAGGTCGCCATGAAAAGAAATATTATTAATAATGATAATAATGACAGAGGAAATACCTCAGGTTGAGACGTGACTGTGTGCTTGTGTGACAGTGGGGCATGGGAAAGATACAAGACAAAGCCCCTGGGCTAAGATTAGATACACCAGTATGCAGGGTCCAGCGAGCTGCATTAAAAACATATTCCACTGCATGTCAACACTGCAACAAAGAATACAGACACCAAGATTGGTAGCATTCTCATTTATGTACTTTAAAATGACCCTGCTTGTTAGATTAGCTCAGGTTTTATGAGACCATATGTGTCATTTTTACACTTTTCTATGGATGAAAGTCAGTTTTTGATGGTTGATGTAACTCCTGGAAACTCGTCTGTGTAATAACGTTACATATTTTTAAGTTTTTCCCAAGAAACAAATCCCTAAAATGGCTTAAATGAAAAAAAAAAACATTATTTACACTGGAAGGGGGTTTAACTAAATGAGGTCTATTAGCCAGATGGAGGCGAGCTGTCTCTTATTGGCTCCACCTACAAGGGTTGATCAAAATGTTTCAGGACTGTTCACGGTGCGCATGAACTAAGCAAGTGTCCAACAAACAGTAGCAGTCAGGAGACATGACATGATCTGAAGCAGACATGTTTTCTGCAACAACTGATAGATGCACATCTGTGATTTCTCCATTGACCTGGTGAGCAGGTCTGCAGCTACCATCAAGAGAAGAAACAACATTGTTCGCAATGGAAAATGCCACCGTTTCCAAAAACAGACAAGGTGTGTCAAGTCAGGAGTGCACCTAGAGCATGTTAGTTGTTGTTTTTTTAACACTGATGCGGTTGTGCAATGTGAATAAGTCCCCCAGGGTTCTACTGTCGAAGCAGAGTTGCACTATAACCAGCTGAGGTGTCTGGAGGGAGAGCGTTCGGCACTAATGACCTGATCTGTGGCAGGTTTTTTAACAACACAATCATCGCTCCCCTCCTGCCATACTCACTACAGTTAACACTTAGACTTCATTGTTTGACATATTGTGTAAAAATGTGTTTAACACAGGTCTCACCATTGATAGCATAGTGTCATATGACATGTTGCTACTGCTTGCATATGCACAGTCCCGAAACCTTTTCATCAGCCCTCACACCCTCGTCTCACCGTCCCACGTCTATGTATTTCTCTGCTAGTAAGAAAGTACAAACAAGAACAAATGCATTTAAATTGGTTTAAATAAATTAGCAAGTTAAGAAAACTGGATTAACCCAGCTTTCTCCATCACCAAAACTGATCATTCAAGTTGCTGCATGTGTATTTTTTTGACCAACAGATTCTGTCGTATTTCCAGAAACTCTGTACTAAATCTATAAAAGAACCAAAATGCATGGTTGTTTTTTTGTGACAACAACATTTAGGTTTCAATGATTCCATCATAGTAAATTAAGACTAACGCAAGACTTCCACACATGTACTTTACGAGTGTATGTAGACTTCTGTTGGCAGCTGCAAAGGCTATCAGAACACATTATATTGTGGGGAGCATGACACATTTACATTTTGTTCCTGTTAACTAAAGTGTTTTGCACTTCTGCAAAAAAGCGATGCATGCAGTAACTGAAGAATGGTACTTCCCAAACTTTCTAAAATACATCTATGTGTGGTATGAACGCTACCACACACACACGCACACACACACACACACATGCACAACGTACCCACCAAAAAGTCCCTTCTGGTGAAAGTTGAAGCGCACACAAAGGCCAGGATGTAGCATAACAATGGAGAGACACACAGTACACGAGTAACTAAGCCGAGCTTGATGAGTCTGGGCTAAACTAGGATTACCTGCATGTGGACCGTAACACAAGTAACTACTCATACATGAACTGTGAAAGTTCAACAAGAGCTCGATCTGCCTCGTGTCTGTTCGCTGTGAGTAATGCGTGTTGAAGAAACACAGATTTGGGCAGTTCTGTGTTTGTGTGTGTGTGTGTTGAGTGGATTATCATAGTTTATCTCACAGGGAGCCGTTGGCCTATTCTCTTTTGCCTGAAACTCCAAAACAACACTCAGGCCCACTTGAGAGTACTCTGGGCTTGGATGAGCTTCGCCTCTGGCACGGAGTCATCGGCACAAGAATCTGGCAGCCCTCCAAACACAATATTTGTCAGAGTAGCCTTGTTTCAAACCTTTGCTGTTTATTACATTCTGCAGCCCTGCACTTTTTTTTTTAAAATTTTTTGCATCAGAGACAGAGTTTCACATTCAACCTTAAGATTCCAATTAAAAGCCCTTTCATGTTCTTTTTTAATCACTCGAAAAATATCGAAACTGTACAGCGAGTGTTTCTAATCAGCCTGCACAGCTGCACACAGAGCGAGAGAGAAGAAGAAGAAAAAAAAAACTATGCATTAATTTTTCTTCTGCATCATATGGTTTGAATAATTTTCTAGTATTCTTTGTGACTTTGACTTGAAGAGCTTCCACTTCGCATGTCAGCCCCAGAAGAGTGGAAAGATGTAAGCAATCTGGATTTTGGATTTATGGGCCGCAATGAAAAAATTAACATCTCACCCACTTTCAAAGTTTTTTCCCAGAAACTTTCCATCTGGATGGAAAATGTTGTGTTGATTTCAGTGCCACTCCAGGTTTAGAAGACCATCTGTTAAAGTACAGGGAATCTAGATATAATATAGCAGGCATTTAGTTTCAATCTAAATCAATTAAACGTGCTATTTCTGCTTTAGAATAAGGATGTAAAGGAGGTACAGCGTATCTGCTGGTGAGTACATTTTGCCCGTAAACTCTTGCTGCTGTCGGACATTTGGCTGGTGGAAACCAACTGGCTCCTGTTCAGTTGAATGCTTTGCTGAAGGCGTAAAACACAGACAATGCAACAAGCCTTTTAAGTCAACACTTTGGGTCAAGTATCAAAAGGCGGCGGCGTGTGATCGGCCCAAATGTGCCCAGTGTTTGGAGCTGTCAGCTTCCTGCACCTGCAGACTCGACATATGGCAGAAGTCTGGACCTCCCGAGATGACTCAGTCACAGCAATGTGAGAAAACAAGCTTCCTTTAAAGTGTCTGTGTGTCTGTCACAGAGAGATGGAGATAAAAAGGACCCTTTTAAAAAAAAAAGTATTTCAAGGGACCTTTTCCTATTCGTTGATTAAATGCATCATCAATGTAGTGATTCTGATAAACCTGCTAAGCTGCAAACATTATTTTAATGGGTTGGGTTGATGGAATAATGCTGCTAATTGCATCAACTTAATATTGTAATTTAAACTAAACTTACTGTGAGTTTACTCAAAACTAAAGTCAAGTTGAGGAAAATTTAACTGAACTTAATTTTTCTTCACTTTTCGGCCAGAATTTGTCAACTTACAGTAAAACTTGTGTTCATAATTATTGTTGTTAAGTTCATTACACTTAAAAACAACTTATTTTTATCAACTTGAAAAGTCGTGTTTATGCTGCCAGTCGTTAAATAAATTAAAAATGCTTGCAGAGGAAAAACTGATTCACTTTACTCGCTGGAGTTGAAACTAAACAAGTTGAGGTAACTTAATGAAAATGACTTCATATGTTTATTTGTCTTCTTGAGTTCAGGATTTCATTTATTTCCTGGACGGTTAAGACTGATAATTAAACCTACATTGTAGATGAAAAGCTATTTCTTCCAACTCCGTGTAGTTTGTTGATTGAACATAATTTCACTACAAATCGCCATAACTCAAAGAAATGATGAAAAACCGTTTTTGTTGAGCCCAAACATTATTTTTTAGAGTGTAAAGACAGATTCTTCTTTTTGCTGCTCGCTGAAACCGCATGACTCGGTCAAACACGTCATTTCAAGCCTCACCACGAGATTCAACAGAATTACAGCAGCTAGACCTACTTTGGATGTTATTGTTTTACTGAAGTTCTTTAAAATGAGCTGCACCGAACGCCGATGCCGCTCCGTGTTTGTTGCTTTTCGTAGCTGTCCTCGCCGTTAAAGATCTGCTTCTAATGGACAAAACACACCACAGGAACCAGGTTATTCTGTCTTTTCAGCAAAAACGTCAACCTGCTTTGAAGATCAAAGTGTCGCGTGCCCTCACATTTCTACGTGAGCTGCCAGCTCCTTCCTCTTCGCCGCGGCCGGTGCACTGTGCATGGCAGGCGGCCACGGCTCAGGTTCTCCATCATAAAGCAGCGGAAACCCCTTCTGTCCATTGTTTGAAAGCTCTCCCGATGGCACACAGCTCTCGGCGGTGCAGATTTGCAAATGTTCTGTGTAACGTTAATAGAGAATGAGTGCCGAGGTCTCCCTTGAATGACTTTCCAGCACATTAGTGCCAGGAAGCCGTTCATTTTAATGTCAGTGGTGTATTAGCGCTGCTATATAGTGTTTTGACTGTAACTATCCCAGCATTTACTCTAAATATACACACAGCATTCTTCTTCTGCCAAGCATATCTTTAAGGCATAGTTAAGTAATTACTGGAGGTTTTAAAATAAACACATCCGGTGCACAGGCTCAGTTTTGTTAACAGGACGATGGTTACCACCCTTTCATGGTGCACATCCAGCACTGTATAACACTTGAGTCGATGCCCAGAGAACATGACACATGAGCTCTCTCCAGAACGGGGTGGAGTGCAGCTCCGTCCGGCATCTCACATCTACAGGATCCTTCATATTTCACACTGTCTCCGTTAGAGAACTTCTCATTTTTAAGGCCCCAGCTTGGAGTCGGCTGGCATGTTTGGTATGCGACCGCAGTGCAGTGCATTTAAATCTGGCCCGTTTCGTTCATACCCCTGCGTTTCCGTCTCCTCCTACCTCACACAAGTGCAGAAATACATTTGTGCAAATACTCTTTGATAAACATCAGCTGGCTTGACTATCAGTTAAATGGGGAAAAAAAAGTTGCATGACTGGAGACGTACTGAATGTGCTGGAGGAGAAGTGGAAAGTTAATGGAGACAGTAGGTCAAAGTGTTGCTTTGAAAATACCCCACTGCACCGAGTTGAGCTGGACTTGAATTAGCAAAACTGTTCAACAAAGGACACATGCTTATTTGTAAATGTGTTATTTTTGCCATTCATCTCTAATTTTCGATATTTTCATCATCATGGATCAGCTGGTTTTCGTCCTGTTCTTCAGTCTGGTGTCTGCGCCCCCTTCAGGAAGAAGACTCTCCCTGTATAGAGTCACAGAATTCACAATAAAGTGTTTGTTTTTAGCTCATGTGTTTGGTGAGTTTGTCAGACATCATTGTGGTTTTACATCAGTACTTTAAATCTGCAGAGCAGCCGTTTAAAAATGACTGAAGTTGCCACTGGTTAACGTATACTCTTAATGTGCTGCATTTCACTCACTAGTCATTTGTTGTCTTACATCAAAAATTGAGAAATATGTACATGAGAATTGCTTTATCAGGAATTTATCTGTATTAAAATACAGTGTATGTGAACACAGAGAGCAGGAAGCTTGTGCAATGACAGCAATAAGCATCTTCGTATTCTGACAGCTTTAATTTTGCACCTCCAATGTTTTAGGACAAACAAAACACAATGGAAATGGAGTTTTAGCATATGACACCTTTAAAAATGGACTGTTATTGGTGTATGATTCATGCACGATTCACCACTGATTCACTTTGAAAACAAGCTATCGTCATCCGTGCTGCTCTCGCCAGATCAGGAAAGAAAGTTTTTGCAACCAACTGCTGTGAAAGAAAACAACAGAATAAACAGCTACTTTTCATTTCTCACTGTTTGTTTTTTTAGTAACAGGAATAATAGTGAAGAAAGGATAACTCAAGTGCTATAAATGTTGTGTTTGTCATTTCTGCCTTTGTCCATGGATCATGTTCTTAGTTTAGTGTGTTACCTTCTCAAAAGAGATATCCCACAAATTAAAAATCTAACCTTAAAATGGTGCTAGAGAAAAGCCAGAAGACCACCAAAGTAATCAGGCTGAATGACAAGAATAACTTCACCAAGCTTCATGGCAAGCTTTCAAAATAGTTAAGATATCTCAGTCTGGATTAAAGCGGTGACTAACTGATGGACAGACCACTATATATTAAAAAAAAAATGTTTCTATATCCTGACAAATACCAAAATGAGCAGTCATAAGCTACACAAGGTTTATGAAAAACTGTGGACGAGTTAATTACACATGTGATTTAGTGCAGTATCCCTATTTAAACAGAGGGCTTTTCAAGGTTTCATTGGTATCTGTTAAAGCCATTGTTTCCTCAGTCTGTAAATTCACTGTCTTGGTATTCGGCCTGGCATCCACTGCACCCCGGCTATCATCGAGACCAATCCCCACAGTCTGGCACCAGTCGACGGTATTACAGTAACATCCTGTCCTCTCTTCACAAAGAATGCTTGTTTTGGCACACGTTTGGATGTGTTCTCCATTAGAGGCTTTAACACTCTCAGTCGCTGCATTATCTGCACTCATCAATGACTGTCAAAACACGGGAGGGAGGTTACTCTGCCAGACATGGAGCAGGATACTTGACACCACTTCTAATCTTCGCCTGCTTGAAATACCAACCAGAAGCAGGTGAACAAGAGGAGCAGACAGAGATGGAGAGAGATTGTTGAAATGATTATAGCTAATGGCAGTGAAGTGGTTTCAGGGCAACAAGTAAAATGGAACCTGAGGAACAATGTGTTCGAGTGACTTTGTATGCTGTATATATAAGTTTACAGGTCATTTATCTCTGTCAGTCTTTAACAGACAGTTGGCACTTATCATCATTGTTGGTCATTGTTAATTTTGGCGTCTGGTTTTGTGGCTTTTTTGTCGAGCTTTTGGGCCTATACAGTACATCATTGGTTATATTTGCTTGGCATAAACACTGGAACAAGCGGCAAACAGCTACAAGGCACAATGTAAAAGCAACAAGATCCTCCTATTAGTTTTTCTACAGCTCACTAACTGACATGTACCAACAGTACGAATAAAACCAGCAAGTTGTGGTTTCTGATGTTTTATTGTCATTTTTTTCTGACCTCCTGTTAGCACTGTTGTCTTACAACTTGTACAAATGAAAACAGACACAATGATAAAGTCCTAGGTATCATGTTTAGAGCATTTTGTTGGATATTAGCGAGTATGATGTCTTATCTAAGTGTTGGGTTGCAGATGCCTGAGGCATGCAGGAGTGATTGCAAAAACACCTCTGTTTTCAAGAGATAACCCTGTTTCCACCCACAACAGGAAGGAAAACAAAAGCTACCCATCAAACAACAGACCAGAGGGCTGTACTACAAAGTCAGATTAGTGGTTTGAGTCTAAAGTTAGAGTTTTCAGCATCATAACTGTGGCTCTCTTTCAACCTGCTAGATCACAACTTATACTGCAGAGCCAACCCGGACCAGAGCGATTTTGTTCAGAGTTTCGGATTTAAATCGGCTGTAATAAGCGTCTCCCTTTAACTAAACCGTTTCCTATCTGTTGAGCTGTATGTTACTAATCCCACTGATTAACACCATGCAGTTACAGTATCACACACACTATATTCATCGCGTTGTCATGGGACCCGACATGCATTCAGTTGTTGATGCAGAAAACATAAACACGTTTTTATGTTTGGTCCGGATTTGCTGCCAAGTCCGTTTTATACTGCAGGGGTTGCAGCTAATAAAACACAGTTTAGAAAATTATTAGTCCAGTGGTGCTTATCACAGTGAGTATTCATTCAGTGATATTAACTTAATTTGGATTTGGCCAAAAACTGAAGTGATTTCCAAATACCCTTAAATGAGGTGCTCTAATGTGCAGTTGTCATGTTAAAAACTGGCGGGAGCATCAGAAGTACAGTGACTGCTAACATAAATTTAGGAACTTTTCTACCAGCATTCCTCTCTTGCATCACTTGTAGCCTTGGCGCTTTTTACAGTATATATTATTTCCTATCAACTGAAGCAGGCGGCGCGCAGGCGGTTTATTTTGTGTAGAAGAAGAGTCAAATGATGCAGCCACGGCGATAACTTGGTTAACAAAGAAAGTCCATAACCACTGTTGTGATATCAGTGATCTCTGGTTGGGTTTGTAGGTTTTGTAGAACCCGATTACAAACAAACACTACAACAAAGTTTGTGAAGAAAGTCAAACAATTAGCAGCTAAAGTTTCACAGGAGTTGATGGAGACCAAAAATGAGCTAAAAGGCAAGTTAATATTGCGCTTACATTCGTCAGGTGGTCCGACATGCAACTCCAAATGAATACTAAATAAAACAAACCCAAGCAGGCGGTGTGTTTATGAAATTAACAAGGATTAGAAGTCCTAACTAAAGCGGAACATTGACCAGTAAATGTTCCCATGTGTTCAACGCTGAATTGCAGCAATAAACTTGTGCACCATTGCGTGTCATTTTTATTTAGAAGCACCCTGATTAACAGAATTGTGGAAATGGAACTGGACCTCCCAGGCATTTCCTCCCAAACACCTGCATCTAAAATCTGTTCTTGATCATGTCAGCTTAATTTGACCAGACTCCCTCTTCACATGTGCTACCAGATCTCCTATAACTGCCTGCAAAAGGTGAGGGGTGGAGCGTGCCATTAGCTAGGAAGCATAGAGGACGAAAGTGCGCATGAGGTCAGCCAGCAGTTAATTCTAATGGTAATAGCCTGTAGCACCGTATGACACATTTTAGCACAAGTCCCTTTCCTTGAGTAAAACTTTGGCTTCCTGTTTAACGTTCATTTACACCCTACATGAGCTGGCGTGTTTCTTCAAATTAATTGTGAGGCTTTTTGTTTGGAGGTAAACTACCATAGCAGATGATACTGATTGGAGGCACATTGCATTATTAAGATTCATTCTGCAAGTTCTGTTTTCTGTTGCCTTCGTAATGAGCTGGTCCACGGCCCGAACCCTTGGGAGCAGTATAATCACAGTTTAATGAGCTGCATCAGGACCAGCGCCTAGAGCTGAGGGATTTAGAGTTCCTGACGAGGCTGCAGGCCCTACCTGTTACCCTAAATGCTCCCATAACACAACATCTGGATCTAATGGCAATAAAAAAAAAACAACATGTGTGACTGTTATTTATGAATGCAATAAGTTTGTCCAATTTGGCTCATATTTATCACCTAATTGGTACCAAAAAATTAAAGGTTTTCAATTGTTTATTTATATTCAGGAGTCAAACTTACAGATGGTGCAGCAATGTATAGAAAATCTGTGAATGTGTTAGCTATAAAGAGAGGGTAGTGTACATGTGTAATGCTGTTTCTATGCACATTTCTGTTGCACCACACCACTGTGTAGACCTGAGACATAAGGACTTTTGTCATGGGCGAAGGCAGACACACAAACAACTGACAACAAATCAGGCACACCTCTTGAGGCTTGAGTCACGGCCACAATGATTCATGCTGTCGGAAAACAGCAGCAAGGCCATACATGCAAGTTTGTGATTTATTGACACAAATAGACAAATGTTTTCCATTACAGTAAGATGGGAGCGCAGATGTTGCTGAATTGGCCAATTTCCTTGTCTTTGTATGGTATCAGTTTGGGCCTAAGAACTTATATGGGCTTAACAACAAGCTGATGTGCATGCTAATGCGAGCAGAATACAACAGGAACACGTTTGACATTTCTGGCAAGCTCATGGTTGAGAAATCTTAAAAGGGTAGGCGTAAACTTTCTTACTAAACTTCGAGCGTCACCTGCACACATAATGCTGATCTTAATACTGGACCTGAAAGATCTGGAACTGTTTTTAGAAGCTAAAGTGGAAAAGCACGATCACTGTTTAATCATATTATTTCCTGGAAGAGCTGTTGATAGAGTGTTTTTCTGTTGTGGCCACATACAAACCTACCAAGAACTATTCTAACATGGTGCCTTCCATGCATCCAGCCACCCATCCATTTACTTCCCTTTATCGGGTTGTGGTGGCAGCAGGCCAAGCAGGGCATGGCAGATGTCCCTTTCCTAAGACATTCCCAGGCCAGATGAGATATGTTATCCCTCGAGAAAAGGGTCCTACCAGTCCGAGAGCCTGGAAAACCGCCAATGGAAGATGCCCAGGAGGCATCCTAATCAAATGTGCTACCTCAGCTGGCTCCTTTCAACACGAAGGAGCAACGGCTTTGAGCTCCGTTCGGATGTCCGAGCTCCTCATCCTGTCTCTAAGGCTGAGCCCAGCCACCTGAAGGAAACCCATTTCAGCCACTTGTATCCACAAACTCATTCTTTCAGTGGCTATCCAGAAGTCATGATCAGAAGTCGGGGTAGAAGCAGAGACCAAATAAAGAGCCTTTGCCTTCTGGCTCTGCTCCCTCTGCACCATGATGTTCCAGTACAATGACCACATTGCTGCTGATACCAGTTTGTCCCTCCATTAAATTTGTGAACAAGATCCTCAGATACTTTAACTCCTTCACTTGGGGCAGCAACTCACCAACACAGAGGGAACAATCCAACAGTTTCCGGCAGAAAACTGTGGCCTTAGACATGGAAGTGACTCTCAAGTTGGCTGCAAACTGCCCCGCGCTGAAGAGCCAAGGCCTGATAAAGCCAACAGAATCACATCATCTGCCAAAAGCAACTCTCTGAGGTTCAAAAAAACCGGACACTCTCCTCACCCTGGCTGCACCTTGAGATCCTGTCTATGAATATCACATTTTATTGTGTTGGACTCCAATTGGTTTAGTCAAAACCTGTACTCCTACAGTATCCCCCCCAGGGTTCCCCTAGACATAAAATACATGTAGACTGGATGGTCAAACTCCAAAGACCCCCTGGTAACTCTGCAAAGATGAAGAACTGGTCCAATGTTCCACAGCTAGAGCGGGATCCACCTTGTGAATGTGATGGTTGATAATACCATAGACAGAAAAGCAAATGGATCAGCTGGTTTGTGTAGTCATCTTGACCATTTTTTAAAATGGTATGATTCAGTTTAAAGACAGAATGAATATTTGGCCCTCTCATTAAGGGCCAACCTTTTCTGCTCTTATTGTAATCAAGAATGCAGACAGAAGCTATCATTATATACAGCGCAATGAAAAGATGACTCTAACAGAGATGCATTTTCAATTACATCTTTTTTTCCTTACATCTTAACAGCAACGCAAACTGCAAAAATTCCTTTGCTTTGCGTCTTTCCTCAGTAGACACATCTATAATGTCATAGTCTCCATAGCCAGGTCAGGATGCATTTTGGTTTCTACTGAGTGGAAAATAAGTGGAAGGAGACCCTTCCCCAGAGGCAACTCCCTGAGCCACAAACATCCAAAATGTATAAAAGGACAGAGTCTGTGTTTATACAAGTGTTCCGCATAATACCAATCCCAGACATATTTCTGAATGAGACTAAGTGGTGGATGATTTTCGGAATCACAACTTTTTCCTCTCTGAAGGGTCTAGTCAGATCTTCAGACACCTGCCTCACTTCTCAGGAATTCATCTGTCGACACTGCTGCGTTTCGTCTGTGTTCTTGCGCTGCAATGCTTGATCGAGTTCTGTTTTTCTCACTTAGGTGTTCGGCATGCCCAGTAAAATCATCTTTAATAGACAACGAAGATGATGCCAGTCACGGTTGCTTGGAGATTTCTGGTGCAACCTGCGATGCTTTAACCGCTAGACCACCCACTTCCAGGTTTATCTGACATTGCAACGCCTAATTGATTGTAAGAGCTTCTGATATGTAAACTGCATGTTTGCAAGTCGAGCCAGGTTCTTCTACTACTGCTGATGCTCTCTCTTCATATCTTTGGGTTTGGAAGACAGAAAACTATGAGCAACCAACCACCGCATCGACTATCTATACTAATTGATAACATGTGTCTAAGGAGGTAACGTGATACTAAGCTAGAGAACAACCTAAACACAGGCCACCTGCTGCGGTTTGGAGAGAGGCGAGTTTATCTCCCACCACAGTGGAGGCCATTCTGATTCAGATGGTTCAAATGAGGACACGCTGGCCCGAGTCCATAAGTCAGTCAATCAACTTGTTCAGTCTAAAGTCCAACGTTGAAAAGCTTTGGCCAGACTGGTTGCCTCTACAGCAGCAGAAAATGTCCATTTCCAGGATGCAATATTAGAGAGGAAAAAGACTTTTGGGGAATGTCATTAATCACTGTTTCTAAAATAAAGAGAGTCCAACATGTAAAAGCGTTTTATCAATGGAAGTTTCTTTACTATTTCATTGTGTGCTGTTTGGCAAGACAAAGTTTCACCTTTTTCCAATAGTGGCTATCTCATTTTGGAACAAAATGTTCAAGGCTTATTGCAGCCAAACTGGCTCATATGTCATTTAGAGGATTTCATTAAATGTCTCATATGTCCTGTATTCATTAAATGTCTTCGGTTTGCTCTTTGGCCAAATACAAGCTTATGAGCTAGGTGCAATTACACCGTTCTTTCCGTTACAACATTTTTTCTCCCTCCAGACAGTTTTGTACATATCAGCTCATAGTGCTGTGGAACATCCTGGAGAGAATTAGCTGAAACCTCTGCACTGTCTCTCTGTTGTGCAGAGAAACAGGCCTGAGATGGCTGCCAGCTACCACACACACAACTGTGCTTGTCACTCCCAGGACACGGCACAGTCAGTGGCTTGGACAGTACACAGATAAGATAATACACAGCCCCGCCACTTCCCTCTTTCCCACATTTATCAAAACGAGGTCCAGCTACCTCATGTTAACTATACATACAGTACATTACGTCTGCCAAGAGGTCTGTCATCAGCCAAAAATGGTGGTATCTGTACAAATGCCAAAAATGAACAACTGAAACATGTTCTATGTAGCAACCGCTGTGGAGTCAGACCACAAAAATAAATTCTGAGGTTTTTTCCGTGCTGTTTTAGGTGATTTGAGTCAATGATTTACGTAAACAACTCGCTACATGTGTTTACAGGATTATCTTCAATTTGAGAATACTGAATGATAAACTGTCAAACTGGATTGGAACTCGTGGTTCTGAAGTGCTGCACACTTTATTTTCAATCAGCTTTTGAGGTCTGGCACAGTGTAAGGAGCTGGATTGCATAGAAGCACGCTTTTCACATGTATATTCTACATAGGAAATGGATAGCTGACATTTCCACAGCATAACATTGTGTTCTAGAAATGTTTTACAGAAGGAATGAAATCAGATTAACTATCCGCAGTGGTATTTGTCCAGGCACCGAGAGCTGAGATGAGTGTTGCTCTTGGAACCGGTATCCAATAGATTTGAAACTAACCTCCTATCCAATGACAAATGTACACCAGCTTTAGGCTGATTATATATGTATTTGGCTAGTGTCAATTTTGATTTTAAATATTTGTCTGCGCTATTAAAGACAGTTAACATGTGCTCGATTTATCGCCCCACTTTCCTTCTGTCGTGTGCACAACAGTAAACATGCACAAGCACGAATGGACACACTGCTGAACTGTTGCACTGATCGGTCCGAGCCACTTTGCTGGTTTCCCATATACATAGTGCTAACGCCAGATTTGTTTTCAGCACACAGAAAGCGGGTAAAGGTACCAGACCAAGAGGAAAAGGTCACTAATTTTGACGAAACATTGCATTTTTGCCAACAAAGTCTAATAATCTTATTTGTATTGTCGACAAATGGTGGCATCATGATTTTCCTTTAAGTAATGTGCCGAGTTCAAGAAGTCGAACCTTTTAATACAATGAGGATAGTGCACCTATGTTTGCCTTTGTTTGAACATCTAATGTGTAATTGTATGACCCAATTGCCAAGTGGTTAGGGTGCATACCACATATAAAGATGGACGAACTCTTCTTAATGTACCCCATAGGCCTCCTGCAGAGCTGTTTTAAAGGTCACTGTGGTGGCTCCAGCCATCTTGGTGGAACCTGACTCCTCTTACCTCTCAGCAAATTTAAAAATGTGCAGAGAGGTGGAGCGTTAAAGGCATGCACTCTAAAAAGTAATTCAAAGAATCTACTTCCACCACTTAAGTGAATGAAAGGTTGCAAGACAGAAACAAAGCTCCTTTTCTGATTTAGCTGCAAACATTAACTTGATGGGTTGGATTGACACATTAATGTTGGTAACTGCGTCAGTTTATGTGTCATTTAAACTCTAAATTCTGCACTAATGATTTAAAACTTAAGGTCAAGTTGAGGTAACTTTGTGAAAATGACTGATAATTAAAAACACTTCTGATTGAAGATTAACTTTTTGTAATTTGTTGGTTGAACATAATGTTATTAGAAGTTGGAATAACACATGAACATAGATGCAAACCTTTGAGCTAAGTGTCTCTATTGAGTCCAAACATTTTCCTGTGACTGCACCCACCTGTCACTGAAAGTGGCCTCATCTTTAATCATGCATAACTTTAAGCTTTAATACAATTTAAATGGGTAAGTTATGTAAGAATCCCCCTTGTACATTTGTCGTGAAAGAGGCATTAAGCTACAGAGACCAAAAACTAGGCTGTGAACATGTTTATTTCTGCCGTAAAATTTGACATTTTAACTTGAGGATCTATGGGGATCGGTTAACTTTTAGAGTCAGCCTCGAGTGGCCACTCAAGGAACTGCAGTTTTTGGAACTTGCATGTTGGCTTCATTTTTCAGCTCCTGCGGTTGTGTGCAGAGGAGCGAGTTCCTGGTTCAGTTCTTGGCTGTGGGCCACTTGCTGTATGTTGTTCTCTTGCTCTCTTCCCTTGTATTTCCTGTTTCTTTCCACTGCCAATATCAAATAAAGGCACAAAAATGCAGGCCCAGAAAATAATCTTGGGTAACCCTCATCTAGTGCATAATCTCTTTATAAAGCATTTTGATCAGTGAGCTCCGTCTTCAATGAAGTTCAGCGAATATCTTCACACTTTTACGAGGAACCATTGTTGACACTACATCCTGACTGTATCTTTGTTCTCTGAACAGTATAGTGGACCAAGACAGGGTCTTAAATGGCAGTGGTTTCAATTTAAAAACAATCAAACCCAGCACGTGCAAATATTTTATGCAATTTTGGCAGCTTTTCACTTATATGGACAAGTAACAGCTGAAACAGTGCAGGTGAAAATGGTGCAGTTTAGAATTGTGTGGGTGTAGAGGATGTGTTTTTTGTTGCCACCACTGAGGGCCCAAAAGTTGTTTTTGAATATCAAGACATCAGAAATTCCTTTCTTTTTTTCAGTATTACTGTACTGAAAGTCCTCTCTCCCAACTTATTTGGTGCAGAATTACTCAACATTGAGTGAGTTTGTGTGTTTAGTATAACATTTCTGTATTCAAATGTCCAAATAACTGCAGAGTAATTTGCTTTGGCAGCTCAGACGAAACCTGGAATTTTATCAAAACTGCACTCAAAAGAGACACACACTCTCCCCCTGGCTCTCTGACACATACACCTCCTCTTTATTACTGTAGACTCCAATCTATTTGCCATGTGCTAGGGAATTCTCCTTGCCAATTTTTTACTGTTCTTCCCTCTCTCTTTTTTTTTTCCTTGAACTTGTCAAAAAAGTGAATACATGGCGCATATATTTCAGTCCTTCATTTTTACAATTGTGGATTTTCTGTATTTAAAGCATCTGTCTGACTCACATCACAGAGAGGTAAAGACCTCCTCGTTGACCTTCAATAAGTGATTCAATACCATCCACAATCTGCACCAGTGGAAAAAAAAAAAAGTCGTCCCCCGTAACCTTTTCCAGAACTTTCCAGACTTACGCTGGTTAAAAAGCTACAGGAGCACAAATCACTGTGGGGACTGGCTGAAGTGGAAAATGAAGAGGAACAAAATAAAGCATGTTTTCTATTACTGTCATCTTAAGGGGAGAGCAGCAGGAGCCAACAAGTATTACAGTAAAGATTTGGAGCAAAGGAATACACTGCATATCTTCAGGGACTTGATAGTACCTTGGCAGGACGAATGAGAAACCTGTGGAAAGTTTGCTTGGACAAAATGTACAGGAGCCACGACTGGGCCAAAATGCAAGTCAAATACTGTTGAATGGTGGCTTGTTACTCGGGAATTAGTCAAGAAAAACTGACTTAAAGCACACAGAGATGGGCAAATAATAAAAAATCCTACACCTGAACAGAGGTGTAGATCATCCTCGGAAAGAGTGGCCAAAAGTGCTTTTGTGACAGCTCCGGAGGAAAATAAACACGACCACCAAGAGATAAGCATTTCTAATCCCGGAGAATAAATACGGAGGGTGATGAATGGCTGAGTGACAGCTTAAAGACAGAGCCTATTTGTATGGGCGTACTTCCTCATGGCAACATTACTCACAGGCTGCGCGTACAGTTGTCAGGCAATTTTCCCTCTCTGCAAATAGCACCACTCTCTCAACACACTCGGTATGCTCTGCATGCCTGCACATTAGTCCTGATTTCAAAAACACCCTCAGTTGCTGCAGTTTAAAAAAAATAAATAAAAGTTATGGTCAACATAGCAAAAGTTACGATGGGTCGGACCATATTTTTTTGCAGAAATAAGCTGATAATGGACACAAGTGGCAAAATAATCCCCTGATTTAACTCATGCATGCACATGAAAAACACATAAAACACACACGCTCAAACACGGGTCCGATGTTAATGCGAAAACCACGTGTTACTGTATATTTTTCTCCTTTATAGCGAGCAGTAATTGTCACTCAAGCTGTTTTATGTCATGCTGGCCACCGTAAAACTACAAGTGTGCCGTCGCTGTGAGTGCCATCGCAGGTACGAGTGGATTACGTTTCACCGAGATTATCACTTTAACAGATGGGGGGACTCTGCAGGAAAAGATATTATGATTGTTGTGTGGACTCTGACTGACAGTCATGATGTTAATTTTGGCAAGCTAGCGGGACGGAGAGGTGAAAGGAGAGTGCACAAAAAGAAACACACAGGATTGTGAATGCGATTGTGTAGACATGCATGTCTTTTTATCCATTGTAGGCCAACGACTGTCTGGTGGTCCATAGCTTTGGTCCGCACTGAAATACCCTAATACCTAATGGATTAATGGATAATGTGTTCTGAGATTTTTTACTGACATTCATAATCCCCAGAGGAGGAAATACACTGAATTTGGTGACCTTTTCGGATGACTCTGGTGGTCCTCTGACACCATCATAAACTGTAAATAAAAGATGGATGAAGGTTCAAAATTTTGAAGCTACATGTAAGCCACTTATTTATTTGTTGTTTATGAGTATTTCAATGAGCACTTGGTGTATTCTATTAGGCCGAGTTGATGTGCTTCCATCATCTCTATTAACAACTACATTACATTATCTCTATTAACTTGCCTCGCTAAGAAGGCTTAATTATTACCATCGTGGTAGCTGTTTTATTTTGCGCGCGTGTGTTTTTTGCAAGTCATTATGCCATAGTTAGTATGAAGTCATGCAAATTAAAAAAGCTTCTCTGTGCTGATTGGAACCAAGCAAAAACCTCCGGGGCTGAAAAATAAAGTCAATGCAGAAGTCCTGGCTCCAAAAGCAAGTCAGTCCCCATAGACTCCTATGTTAAAATGTCCAACGTTACAGAAGAAACAAACATGTTTACTGCCTGGTACAAAAGGCGGTTTTGGTCTCTATAGCTTTATTTTGTTGTTCATGATAATTGAGGGTGATTTTTATTTTTTTTTTATAGAACTTACACAATAAAGAGAAAAGGACTTTGCATTGGTTCATTGAACCAGCCTTAGTGGTGGACGTTTTCTTGTCATGTTCTTACCAGACATGCTGTAGCGGTTGCCAGCCAGCATCTGGGACAAGTTCTCCTCGAGAAGTCACACTTCAAAAACAGCACCACATTGAAGTCGGGGGGGGAGCGGTTTCAGACGCTGCCTTTGTCTTGTTTGATGATGCAACCGGTTTCTGCAGCTGCACATTTTCTGGTTAGAATCCTAAAAATAAACTGTTGAATCCTCTTTTCTTATTGCATTGTGCACAAGATTTAATAGGCGCGCATATCAGAGCTGGAAGACACACACAAAGTTACTCCACACATACAAACCACATAAAGAGAGATGAGTCCACATTATAGACCGGACCACCCTGCAACTGCTCTGACAAAGAATCCCCTGCAACTGGGCTGTGTGCATGACTATGTTTGTCCATGTCCACGCTGCAGGCTCCAGACAGACTCCTCTTCATGCTCGACGCAGACACAAAGCCAGACGATGGCGAGATAGGAAATTTTTTAAAAATTGGGGGTATGACCCTTTAAAAGGTCCTTTGAGCTGCGTGAAGGAGTGAGTGGAAGAGAGGAGGATTTTAACCCTTGTCATCGGTTGCCATGACTAATGGCAGAGTAATAGTGGTGTGGATAAACTTGGACACGTATAGGAGACCACATGCAGACAGGCCTGACTGACGCACCCTCAGGCCTGGAAATCTATGTGTGTGGCCTGAGCCTCCCTCCCCCTCTTCCAACTCACCCACCCCTCGTCTTTCTCCCTTTTTCTATCACCATACCCTTTCTCCTTCTTTCCAAATCTGAGATTAAAGGCAGAAAAAATGACCGAACACCCAGTGGTTTTGCTCTAATCAATGTCCAGCACCCTTCTCTTTCCTTCATCCACTTTGCTAGCTTCTACTCTGTGTCCACGGGTCTCCAGCTTTCCTGGTTTAGCAGCAGTCAAACAGAAACCCACCCCTCCTAATCCCCTTTTCTCTCCACTTCACGTCTTCCCCTGTCAGATTCACCTCTCCCTCGCTTCTTCCTTCCACCTCCTCCTGCCTCCCTGTTATGTTCTCCATATGCTTTAATGGCTCCTCCTCTGGATGAAGGAGGGGGAAATGATTCAGGCCGCTGGCATGCATGGCAGGGCTGCAGCTGGACACTGCACCTGCAGCTCTGAAAAACAAGCTGACGGGTGCATGTTCGGGAACCTCTCGGCGCATGTGACTGGGTGCATTTTTCCACGTGCACGGTACACAAATTATTCTCATATTTCAAATTCCCGCTCTTTGCTGCACTGCTACCTCCTTTTTCAGCGTCTTACGTTTCTCTGCCTTGTTATTCCCACAGCCCTGCTCTCAGTGAGTGCGGTTCCCAAGTCTGAATGAAGCACAAAAGGACTGTGTGGGAACCCGAAGGTACCATATTTGTGTTGTGACGATAACAATACCCTAGGCACATATAATTTGTACAAAATTGCATCTGGCACCTGGGATTTACAACCTCTGCGACCCTAAGCTTTCTTTCAAACCAAAATGAGTGTATAGTCTCACCAAAATAGCCTCTTTGATTGAGGTTTGTGGGAGAGAAGGTGTCAACAATGACATGAGGTGACATTACACTCTTCATTTTGATTGATGACAAGTGCTGATTAGTTGCCGCACCTCCGTGCCTCCATAAATTGCACCATAAATCATGTAATTAGCAAAGGCAGCCTCCAGTGAGTCTCAAATGCAAGTTTGCAAGCCTTGAAATGAGGTCAATAAATCTCCGGGGAGATTTTTATGACTGAATTGGTGGTTGGCTTTAATGGCTCATGATGTTTGCATGATTTGATTTCTGCTGAGAATACCTGCATGAGTCTTGCAGCAGGTTCTCACTTGCAGGTAGCTGTTTCCAAGTAGGAGGATAATGTGGTTATCGCTGCGTAGTATCTCTTAAAGGTGGAATCCAGTCGGGCTCCTCAGAGAGGCGCTCTGCAGGGAAGATTAGAGTTTCAACAAGCTATTGTTGTTTCTAAGTGGCAGATAAGAGCACTCTCTCCCTGACTGAAAACACATGACATTGTGTTTGCAGTGGGTGAGACATAATCCGCTGGGAGGTTCTGCTGTGGAAATACACCAGCGCAGGATGTAAGGCTTCGAGGGTCAACCCCTGCAGACTTGAATTAATCGAAACCATAATTACCTCCTCGCTAACGAGCGAGTTGTCTTGAACGGCAGCCAGGTGTTTTGCAGGAAGCAGTTTGGGACACTTTGGGTTTGGGGTTCACCCATCTGCACACACAAACACACTCCAAGAACCTGAGTGAGTTGTGCAAACACTTCGGCAGCCGTCAGTGCTCTTCTCTCACCACATCCATTCATCTTCTTGAGACGACTCCGGTCCCGCAGCGCTGCAGCTTTCCCACCTTGGGAGCCAGATAGGAAGCTGCGGTATGATTTTCACATTTGTTACCCTGTGACAACTCCTCCGAACATATGCGTTTCAGAGCAACCTCTTTTGCCCCTGCAGCCCCGTCAGAGGAGCTCAACGACCCCTTCGCTCACCACCGTGCTCCAAATGTGTGCACTTGTATTGACTTTAACCTGGGTGTTATTCAACACTGTTGTTTAAATATAACTTGGAAAAGTTCCAATAACTTCTTCATAAAACTGAACTGTAACTGAACATTTAAACTGCTACCACATGCAGTGACAGAAGATATTTATCTTTACTTGTAGATATTTATCTAGCACTTAGCTACTTGTTTTACCTGTCTGTCCATGTTCTGCTAACTACACTTAAGTATATACTGTTGATTCTCCGTAGAAACCTTTGGTCTTGACATACTTTGACACTCATATTTTTGGAGAGCAGAGCTAAAGAAATTTCTTGAATGAGAGGTGGAACATCATCAAGAACCAAAAAGAGAGCTTTTTACTGAAGCTCTTAGGATTACCATGACCTGGATGACTGAGAATCTACACAGACACCCACCATGTACACCACTACACCACACCACACTGCAAAAACTGCTCACCAACACAATGAAAGTGTTGACTGTGCTTCCACATTTCCCAGATTTCAATCTAATCCAACACCCACTGGTTGCACTGGGGCTCCAGGGTCTGGTTATTTTCATTGTCTGTTAATCTGTTGGTTCTTTTCTCGATTAATTCGTAGTTGTTCAGGCTATGTAATGTTGCAGAAAACACTGATGACCTTTTCCCAAAGTCCAAGAAGACAGTCTACCTGCAATTGTCTTGTTTTGTCCATAACCCAAAGACTATCAGTTTACTGTCATAGACGTGTAAAAGAAATCAGAAAATCTAAGAAGCTGGAATCAGAGCATTTAGACTTTTTTCTTCAAAACATCCTCACATTAATTTATTCACTTCAAGTAAATCAGTTGATTAAATGTTGCAGCTCTACCTCAACATTTTTCAGTCGCTGGCTACGGCCTTGACAGTTTTAATCCCAACAATAGGGGTGACTCAGTGGTCAAGGCTTTAGGTTACTGATTAAAGTCGGGCATTCAAGCCCTTACCATCCTAGTGTCACAGACATTGTGTTCTGACCCCAGGTTATGTGAAAAGAGAATTTCACAAGCTTTAGTCAAGAGAGTATTTTATGAAAAACATTTTGGGAACATGCGTAAAACCGTCCTCAACTGTCTGCAAGAAAGAGACTACTGAGAGAATCACCAAGACACTGACAGAGTTATAAGCTTCATGTGAGAGACCGGCAAACAACAACCGTTGTCTGTTCTTCAAAGTTTTATGGGAGAGTGGCAAAGAAACAAGCCACTGTTGAAAAAAATGCTCATATTAAATCTTAACTAGAGTTTACCAGAAGGCATGGAGGAGATTCTGGAGTCAAGAAAAAGGTTGTTTGGTCTGATGAGACCAAAATCGAGCTCTTTGGCCATCAGACTAGACACCAAACACTGAACATCATCGCAAACTCACCATCTCCACTGGAAAGCATGGTGGTGGCAGCATCATGTTGTGGGAATGCCTTATGGCAGCTCGAAGGCTCGTAAAGGCAGAGGGTGAAACGAATGCAGCAAAGTATAAGTAAACTAGCTTGTGCAATCACTTTTCTAATCTTCTATATTTTAATTTAATTGATTTGACTTTGTACAAATCTGTTTTCACTTTGACATGAGAGAATCATGTCTGTAAATTCTTGTCGAAAAAGAAAAAACGTCACTTAAACTGCTCTAAAAATGCTTTTTATAGGCACTGTACAGACTGTACAAGTGCTACTGGATGGAAGAGAATGTGTGCTCTGCGTGGGTTAAAGTCTGTTTAACATGTTTTCTACTGTGTGCATCTGTGTGTATGCATCAGCAACTTAGTCAGCAGGTGTGCGTGAACTTGCCACTTGCAGGGTGACAGGTTAGAGGCCCTCAGGCTTACTTAGCAGGCAGGAACGACTGAGCGCACTATTCCTCAGACAATACGCTACTATGCTCTGCCCTGCACCTGTGTTATGTTTTCATGCTGACAAAGATGTGCTTTCCTCTTTGTGGGCTAAAGATCTGCTTTGTTTCCATGACTCAGAGACTAAAATAGTGAAGCTGCCACCAACTCCGAACTAAGGCTCTTTGTAGTAAAAAGGCCACATACCTTCTAACACACAAACACAGCGGCGAATGGTTAGCAAATGGGTGGCATGTGGATTACTCACGTTGTAAGACTGGCACACAAATGCTGAGTGAACACAATTCGCTTGGCTTTTATTCACCTCTTGTTTGCAGTGCGCGACAAAAACTCATATTGTACAGTTTGCACAGTGTGATTTGATACATCTTGTATTTGCCATAAAATAATCTCATCATTCAGCATCTGCAAACTGCATGGCGGAGGGAAAATACATTTACAAAAGTGACATCCAAACTCTAAACATGTAGCGTGACAGTTTTATGACATATGGGCATTTGACAACAAGTCACCACATCAAAACCAGAGAGTATTTATTCAAAGCACTTGTGATGTTGTCACTGTTATGACTTGGAACAAACTGAAGCATGTAGGAGCAGGAAAACTACTTTGTGTCACTGTCAGTGTCAAGATCATCCAATCAGAGAAAATATACTACTGCCCCCTGGTGGACCCAGAGAACACCATGACCATGAACTCTAATATCACTTCACAGTTTATACAAATGCTGACGACGTTCTGCGGCACAAAAATCCTCAAATTGTCATACATATGAACCCTCAGAATCCTAAAACTTACCAGCGAGTTTGAAAGGAATATTATCATTCCTAAAATCTCTAATCTGCAACATTTATCAGGACCAGAAGCTGTAAAAACAGAGAGAATCGTTGGATTTTCAACTTTCTCTGAACTATTATTGTGTGACATGCAGTTCTGTTGGGAAAATTAGCCAAACCTAAGCTTATGTTGTCAATATTTAATCTTAATTACTTTATTCTACATTTTAAATTTTGCCAAAAACAAACCATCTGCATTGACCAGATTCTGTAAAAAACAAAAAACTCTGCCCAATGTGATGCAACTGTGAAATCATGAGTGACTCAGCTGTGACCAACAGTCTAGTAGTAAAAATTCAGGGATAATAATAATATAAAATATGTATAGTTTGTAAAGCCATCCCCAATAATAGAATGAGCTGGGGACACATGCTTTGCAAGTTGATTCCACATTTTGTTTTGCTTTTTTCTTGTATTTTTGTTAAATAAATAAAAACAAATCAACTTATTGTTTTACATAATAAATCATTTTTGAGTTCCCTCTACTTCTAGCCATGGTTGTGCCAAAGGTTCAGGACTTTATATTGCAGTGAAACGAGTCCACAGTGAATAAAAATGTGACAAGAGCAAAATTCACCCAAAAACTGGAGGATTCAACCATTCAGTGACCCCCTGTGCCCTGAAGAATTTACATTCATTATCTTTTTATGCTAATTTTAGGGATTTTTCTCTTTATTATGTCAGCAACTTGTAGATTACAGAATATACCAACATCATTTTTATAAGTTGTTGTTTGTGTTTATGAAAGTTGTTGCCTGAAGAATCTCATTTAAAAAGGAATCGACCAGGAATCCCTTAAAAGTTTCTTCCTCTGTGTGACATGCAGCAGTATTTTCCTTTGCTCGGAGCAGTTTGTGAGTCACCAGACTCATAGTGTGTCTGTCATGACTCCTTAAATCAAAACCTTCAGTCTCACTCGCCGACACAAATGTGAATGGCGTTGACGAGTATTGTTTGTCAGACGAGGATTGTTGAATTAGCTGTCCATGTTTCTTCTTTTTAGTTTGTGTCTCTTTATGTGCAACTACATTTGCATTATTTCTTGGAAAGAAACTTCATTTTGTTCCCTGAAACAATGGAAAGAAACAAAGAGTGGTTACAGCGAGAGTGAGCCGAAAGCAGGTGACTGTAATAAAGCAGTTCTAGCGGAATACCACAGAATCATGCTTACCCAAGCCTTTGAGAAACCTGTTAACCCTCCGATGTTCATTCTCGTGGATAGAGTCCAGATACTCCTGCACTCTCACTTCAAACAGTCCTGGTGAGAGAAAAAAATCTCATGAATCACTGGATGACTTCCAAACACCTGAACCTCCTCCTTCTACTGTACCTCTCAGAGCCTGTCTGTGGAGCTCCCTCTCTTGGATGAACCAGCCAAACATCTGGGTCTCCATGAAGACCTCCAGGAAGCGACGCATCGTCTTGGATGGGATCGCTTTACGAAAACCCTCCCGCTGGAATGAGCAGGGGACGGGGGAGGAGGACGAGGAGGAGTAGCCGTCCTCCCGTTCGCCGGTGATGAAGAGCGGATAGTGGCCTACCAGCTCCACGAAGAAACGGACGAAGGCCTCGGACACGACGGTGCTGAGCTGGCCAGAGTCTGAAGACATACAAACAGAAAACACTACAAATTCAAGCTCCTGCTGAACAGTTTAGAAGTAAAGTTGCTTCTTAGAAACATCCAGCCCTTCCTGAAAGATACCAAAAGCAATTTAATGGCTTTCTGGACACACATTCGAGATCACTTGAGGGTGAATCCCACCAGCTTCTCCTCTAATACCACCATGAGGCTGACACTTGTGGTTTTGAGTGTTTAAACAGATACTTGATGGATGAAGTTACTAGATGAAATCAGGTAGTAAACTTGAGGTAAATGTTGTACAATCTTTCGCATTGCTAAACCAGTTGTAGCACAACCCTAAACAGCTTCATGCATGGCCCGCCACAGTCTACAGCCTGCAAAAAAGGGTTTCAACCAGAAACATGTGTCCTTGTTGTGCCTCACCATTGGTTGTATCTCCTCCTCGCTCATTAGCAAGCTCTCTTCTCCTCTCCAGAACATTGTCCAGGGCTGATTGGAGCTTCGATGGCAGGATGGAGTCCTCATCATCCAACTAAATGTGACAAAACGGCAAAGAAAATGTTTTTCCAGGAGTGTTAAGGCTGCAATTACTTGCTTCTAGAAAGATCATGCAGAACCACAAAAAAAAAATAAAACTAATGACCTACCTGTCTGAGGAATCGACTGTTTCCAAGATCAACAACCAGAACCTGTGCACAATAAATTCATTAGTACTGATGTAATTAATGTGGTCACAGCTGTTTGCAAGTAACATTTAGGATAAGATAATCCAAGAAAAGAAAAGAAAACTTTATTAATCCTGAAGGAAATCCTTGAATTCCCAAATGTGGCTTCAGTTTCATGCAGAACTTTCAGTTCTCCTCTCTGACCTCTTCCAGGGGCAGCTCGGTGAGTTGGGGCAGCGAACTGGACAGCAGGCCGACGATGAAAGGAGTCGGGGTGCAGACGATGTCGAGCATCGCTGAGGGCAGCACGGGGATGTAAGTGTGCTGCCATACGAAGGGGTACAGCAATGCCACGACCGCATGACAGCACTGGGAGAGAGTGCTGCAAGGAGAGAACAGGGAAAAATCATGATGATGGGCTTGTAATTGCTTCAACTTACTTAGTGTTGCCACATGAGGGCACTACAGAGCAGACATTGAGTGTTCCCTGAAGCGAAGACATTTCCCAGGGAGAAAGGCGAGGCCACATACTTGTTTCATTGACATCACTGGGCTTCACATTCCTGTCCTCTACTACTGTGACCGCTCTTTCGGACTCCCACTGGATTTCTTTGGCAGAACAAACAAACTGGCCCCAGCGCAACAACAACTCAACAGCCTTGCCCTTAAAATATCTCTCTGGTATGTTTCCTGAATAAAATACCATCAAATTTATTCAAAAATGTGGATCTGGACCACCCGTATTCCTATACCTTCATGTTGAAAGTATCCCTTCCATCTCCACATTTACTCAAGCAAAGGGTAGAAAAAAGTTCAGTGAGATTTTAATCAGGAGAGCTGTCACATAGTGGGATGATACAGATTTTAACATATTTAGTGGAATGTGGCTCCACCAAAGGGACCTGCCTGAGTTTTTCAGCGGTGAAGATGACGCGTCTTTCCAGCAGCAGAGAGCCGAACACCCTGAGGAGCAGCCGCAGACTCAAACAGGAGAACAGACATTCAAAGTCCACGTGTTCCAGACGTGAGTCGGAGGGTCGACAGAGCTCCATCACCTGGGAAATAGAGAAAATAGCTCATTATAAATACTGCTGACACAGGAAGACTGATTTAAAATGTGGGTCCTGTCACATTTTCACTCACTGTGGGATCATTTTTTACTGCGATATAAAGTCCTGCACCTCAATTGAATCGGCACAACTATGGCCAGAAGTAGAGAGAACTCAAAGATGTGTTTTGTGTAGACTGACACAGTTGTAATTCCATATATCAAAGAAATGTTGAATTTCTTAGCTGGAGGTATCAACAAATGAGTACTTTACATACTATAATATTTTGCTACTTACATTTATATTTTGTTCCTGTACTTGTTGTCTATCTGCTCTGCGTAAACACAACCTGCAGTTCAGCCGAGCAGTCCCTGAACTTTTGTGATGTGACTTTTGGTTGCAAGAAATTACACGTATTTCCTCATTTTAGCTTCCTTTATATGCTTCATTTCAACATCCAGTACAATTCGCCGCTACAGTTTGCCGTCTTGGTGCTCGAGCATCTCTCACCTCCGTGCCTGAGCCGGGAAGAAAAGTTTTGATGTTGATGGTTCTGCCAGGAGCTGGAAACTGGGCCTCCATGATGGCTCTCATGAACGGTTGCACCAGGGCCGGAGACAGAGCCCTCCGCCTCTCCACCTCATCCAACACCTACAACACACACATACACACACATACTTTACACATTTATTTTACACCATGTCAGTGATATCCTGATATGGGAGTGCTTTACCTTGGAGAACAGGTTGAAACAGCCAAGGTGACTGACTATGCAATAGACCTCTGGCAGACGTTTGCCTTTTCCGCTGGGCTGCAAAGAAGGATGAAAAATCAGAGCAGTGTATTTTTTAGGTTAACAGCTAGATTTAGAAAGTAGCTGCAAGATTTCAACAGAAAGCAAATGACGCAGGAACAGTGAGACACACAAACTTTGTAGAGATACATAAACAGAAACGTATGCACACCCACACGCATACAGTTCCCAGTCTCACACACTTCCGGCCCGACTCTGAGACGGACTGTTTTCCCACAGGCACACCGACTTATTTTGGCACGCTTATTTACTCAGCCGTCATCATGGTATTTACCCACTTCCTGTTCAGCAACAGCACACTTATTTATTCTGCTCATTTCTGTTTACCAGTAAACGGCGGCAGTACCCGAACCTCCTGCTCCCGTCCTCTCCGGTCAACACAAAGGAGAACATCTCGCTGCCGGGGATGAGCCACAACAAATACAGATATATGAGTGTATTTTTATTGGACACATGGAAAATACACATGTATAATTATGGATACTTATCATCTGTAAAGGCTGATATTTGTAATTTAGCTCTCAAGCATCAGCAGCCATGTGTGTCATGGGTTAAAGAAACTTTTCTTGCGGTACTAACAGTTGGATTTTCTATTACATTGAAATATATGGTTTTGGGACTCTCACCTTGGGTAGCTCTCCACAGGCTCCCAGTCTTTGGCATCAGGAAAACAGAACTGAGGGATGATCCTCAGCTGATCCTCCGTCTCCCTCATGAACTTGAAGCTTCGCTCCAACTGCACCATAACAAGAGAAAACAACATTTTCATTCACTTTTTTTTTGCCTTATTTTGATGCATAATTGTTCTTTATCAACCTGAAGAGGTTTGTTCTTGTGGACAAATTGAAGTTTACTATCTTAACTTTAGGTAGACTGCAACTGATCAATTTTGCTTCAAGATAAACATGTAAAATATTGATTTTGTTAGCAAATTAATTCAGCAAACTTTTAATTTTTCAGCTAAAAATACCACAAAGATGATTCATATCACCATTACTGTATAACTCTTGGTTTTAGTCCTGATCTGAACGGACTGTTTCAGCATCTGTAACTTTAAATGTAGCTGAGCTAGTGCTGTCCATGCCCCACTCAGGAAGAAAATCTCTCTGCGCTTGTAATTGTCAGTGCAGAGCAAAACAGCTGACAAAGTGGCAGCTGAAACAGTTGTGAATGAGTCTATGAGGTCAAAATTTTCTCTCTGAGCAATCATTTTACACACAAAAAAGCAAAATTCCCAATATAGTCGCTCTTTTTTAACTCATGTGTTTGATAAGTTTGTCAGACAATGTTGTGATTATAAAATCAGTAATTTGAAGTGACGGATGGTTAACATGTCTTAATGGGTTTCAGTCACTATTTCATGCTCATACTATTGTCTGACAGCAGAAACAGAAAAATATGTAAATGAGAACATGTTTATGAGGATTTGGACATATTAAAATGTAGTATATGTGAGCACAGAGAGCAGGAGAGAAGCAAACAGATGTAAACATCAGCTGAGTTTAGGTTGCACTGAAGCACAACATGTGATCGATCTTGTCCAAGTGACTCAAGCTAAGTGGCTTTTTCTGAATTGTTTTAAATACCTTATTTGCCCCGCTTTCTATTTTATGCATTTAGCCCTACATTAATTTTCCACTAAAAAAGGCCTCAATTCAAACACTCCTCTGCTCCTGACCTTTGGGGGGAACTGCTGTGTGACCTCCGGCAGATAGTGGCCGCCAGACTTTGACTTCTGCAGTGACACAACCAGGAAGTATTCAAAAAGCTTGCGCTGTTCCAGAGAGCTGGTGTTGGTACCGTTGAAGTGGACCTGAGCCTGGTTCTGCTGGCTCAGTATGGACTTGACTGACACGAGGCGCTGACGATGAGCTGGAAAAGATGCGGTAAGTTGGAGTACGTTTAAAGATGTGAGTGGAAACTATGAAGTAAGACAAGGGAGGTTCTCTGGGATTAAGAATAATCCCCTACCTTTTGCTCTTTCTTCAACTTCACTCTCAGAGTCGCTGTTCTCATCTGTTACTATAAACGGAAGCCAAAAATCCACATTTTCACTTAACAGTGGAAGAAATAACATTTAAAGAAAGTTTAACTTGTTCAAGATGGTTTCACCTCTTCCTGAGCTTGTCTCAACATAATGATAGATCCTTCTGAGAGGCTTTTTCCTGATCCGACCCTCAAATATGCTGTTGATCCTCAGTACAACCTGTTGGAAAACGTTAAGTGTCAGTGTGACTAGAGCATGATGTGTTTTGGCCACCTCACAGAAACCTAGCAGCCAAACTGGACTAAAATTAAAGACTAAAGAGATTAAAGTTTAAATGAAAGAAATGCTGGTGATTCTGCATTAGAAAATGTGCATTCGGACCGTTGGTATCCTGCGGCAGGTTCGGCTGTAGGAATCTCCAAGCAGCCATTGGGTGTGTTCTGGCCCGTTGGGGGTGGATGGAGGGCTGAGTTGGGGTGGAGATGAAACGCCTCCACTGCCGGCGCTGTGGGTCGACTGGTTGGTTCTGCGCAGGTCCAGCAGCTTAAAGCTCCTGGCTGAATTCTGCCTGAAGAAGCCGGGTCTTGACGGCTATGAACATGAAAACCATTGTTAATCTTTTAGAATCACCTAAAGCAAGTGGCTGCTGGATTATATTTCTCTTAAACTTCAGGAACCTTGGTGGTATCAGCGCCAGGAGAGGAGGGCAAAGACTGCTGGGAGCACTGACTCTCCAGCTCTATGTCCTCATACGGGTTCTCTTTGGACGAGTCTGCACAAAGACAAGAAACAGACATGTTTGGGTCAAGTGTTTTCTAGTTATTGATCATGTGGACTTAAATGATCAGACGTTTAGTGTCAGATAGGATTCTTATTCTTTCTAGTGCGAATAGCAAATGTTCAGTAAATAGGTAATTTATTCAAAAGTCGTTCTTGAGTGCAAATTTGAAGTACTTGTACTTGAGTCTTTTCTTTTCATGACACTTTCTACCTCGTCTCCACCAGCCTGTAAAATATCTGTAATTTACCCCTATCTGTAATTTAAACACTAAAAAGCCAAACAAATAGATTTGATCTCATGTGAAATTAAGGCTCGAAAATGTTTTTTACTGTGCACGTCTCAGAGAGAAATATTCTCTGTTTTACTTTACCATTTATTTTTCTGATAACATTTGTGACTGCTCCTGTTACTTTTAATACTTCAAGTATATTCTCTTAATTATAGCTGAAACAAAAAAACATTTACAAAAAAAAACTCTCTGGTTGTAGTTTTTGTTAGTACAGCATCTCAATAGTTGTTCACAGAGGGGCACAGAGATAAAATTATGTTAATTTTCACAACATAAATAAGGATTACGTAATGGAAAAAACTGCTCCATTGGTCCTCTTGTGACTCTTAGACTTATTTTGTGATCCTTGTCTGACAGTAAGCTGGCTAAAAACGTACTCTGAGAGCAGCTACAATAGTAAAGCACTTGTTAAACGTTGTTAACATTAACAATGTAATATTATAATATGTCAGTTAGCAGTGCCTTTTATGAGGAACTTTTATATTTCTTACTTACTAAATAATCTGAGTACTTTACTTCAACTATTGCATCTCTTACTTCCCTTCATTAACACTTTTTATATTAAAGATTTTAAAGAGGAAGTCGGTAAATGACAACAAACGAAAGGTGTCTGACCCAAGATGTCTTCATAGTGATGTTCCTGAGACAGTGAGCGAGAGAACAGTGGGCTGTTTGACCCTCCGAGGTCTTCAAACTCAAACGATCTCCTGTCGCAGGAAACAGAAAAGTACAAATGATTACATGATGCATTCTCTGACTTTGGCTGTTTGTGTAGAGCTTCCTCACAGAACAGCATCATATCTGACATTAGTGTAGCTTTCAGAGGAGTCATTGGTGGCCTCCCTTATTCATCTCTTTCTTGCATAGTCACTCAGTTTTTGAGAAGGACATAGGCAGATTTCAACATGTGCCATATCCCTTCCATTTCTAAATGATGGATGTAACTGTAGTCCAAAGGATATTCAGTGATTTGGAAATTTCATTGCATCGATCCCCAGAGTTATGCTTTTTAGTAACCTTTTCATAGAGCTACTTGAAATGTTCTTTTCTCTTCATGGTGTTTTTACAGCCAGGAGTACTGACACCAGTGACTGGACCTTCCAGATACAGATGTCTTTACATTTCAATCCCTTGAGACACATTTAATGCTCTCAGATGACCTCCAGTTCACTATAACTTTTAGCACCAATTCCCTATATCATATTATATTTTTAATTAGTTGTAGAAATTTGTTTTCACTTTGACATGAAAAAGTTTTGGTTTTTTTTTAATAGAAATTCTTGTTCAAAAAGCCAAATTAATTTGACCATGATTCAGTGTTGACAAGCACTTAAACTGGATAACTTGCAAGGGGGTAAATACTCTTTATAAACGTGTCTGCATTTTTACTTTTTTCTGATCCATACATACCTGTTGAGGTTATCTCGGACTGTCTCCCCCCTGGATCTCCCGTAGATACCAGAAGGAGGTTTTGAGGCTGTTTTTGAAGACATGGAGGGCAGTGGGGGGAGGTTTCTCTGCCCTCTGCCCTGCCTCTGGCTCTTTCCTGTGGGGGAAGTAACTGGGTGCTGGAAGGTACGTCGGGGTTTGGGGACTGGGTTGATGGGAGGCATACCCGGTTCTGTGTACACGTTTTCCTGAGAATCCTTCAAGTCTCTTGCCCCGTTACTTTGACCAAAAGCTTCAAATTCTTTTTTCTTCGCCTCCGTGTGTTTGTCCTTGCTCGGTGGGCTGAAGTAGTTTCCGAGCTCTGGAGGGGTTTTCCCCAGGTTCTCGCCCATAGCCTCCAGCTTTTTGAAAAGACTGAATATGGCTCTCTTCTCCTGGCTTGTTTGTTCTGCTGCTCTCCTGTCGTTGCTCTTTCTTAGCGTCCCCACCTGTTGCTTCTCTGTCGCTGTCGGTGAACAAGGCCTTGAATCTCCAAGTTTTTCTACATTCTCCTTCTCGTGATCTTGCTTTTCTTTATGTACAACAACTCGTCTACAGTCCTCCACCGTTTGGTTGTCATTGGACTTGCTGCTATTGAGTGTTGCTCTTTGTTGTTTAGGTGAGCAAGGCCTTGAATCTCCTGCATTCTTTTTTCCAAGATCCTGGTTTTCCTTATGGGCTCCTCTCCTGTAGCTCTCTGCACTCTGTTTATCAGTTGAGTTATTGCTCTTTGTTAGGGATTCTGTCCTTTTTACACTGGCACATTGGCCTAAAGTACCTGAGGTAAGAGGCGAATGGGTGGGCTCTTTGCCCTCCCATAGAGAAATCTTGTCCTTAATGTTGCCTCTGTTGGATCTGGACGACTTGGTTCCCACCAAGAGAGCATTGTCATTGCTGTGATGGTCAAACGTCGGCCTCCTGTGAGCCATCATCGATGAATCTACCCTCTGGTTGCTCAGGTTGTCTAATGGGGTGAAGGGGACTTTCAGTATCCCCTCTCGTCTTTGCTCAGGTCCCTTGTTTTCCAATGAAGCAATGTGAAAACCACTTCTCCCACCAAGAGAGTCCCTCTTTAGCCTAAACGCACAAAGACAAACACTTTACAATGCCGAAGGTCAAGTGTGTGGAATCTAGTAGCAGTGAGGTTTCAGATTGTAACTACCAAATAGTTGTAGTATTCCAAGCATGTAAGAAAACTTATGGTAGTCATGAAAGGCTGCTTCTAGAGCCATTGTTTGGTTTGTCCATTTTGGGCTACTGTACAAACATGATGGTAAAACATGGTGGATTCCATAGAAGAGGGACGACTCTCTTTGTAGATAAGAACTTCCTTACTCTATAATATAAATAATGTTCACTTTTACATTGGTAGCCTACATGTACATTTCCTAAATCTTTGCTGCTGTAACCTTGCAAATTTCCAATCAAGTGAAATGTGTAGTCAATGAGAATTTCTCTGTAAGCACATACCTTCCTACTGAGTACCAGAATTCTGTCAAAAAATAGAAATAAAGCAATAAAATGCTCACAAAAGCCTAACTGACTGCCACTAAAGCGTGCTGAACTTCCCAGTATGCTCGCAGTGACTACCAGTCAGGGGACACTCAGTCTTTTTATGGCGACAGTGGGAAAACTGAGCCTGAGAGTAAATGCCAGAGGACAAGCCTATGACCGAGCATCTTCTTCTCATCGGCCTCGCTAAATAAACACATACTTGGACTGAGGCCCATTTCATCAAACTGTTATGTTTTAATAAATAAACGGGAGGAAATGGGAAGCCCTTAGTTGAAAGACCTTTTCTGACTTTCCCTTAATGGGTGTGATGATTAAACTGCAGAAAAAACCCTTTTTCTTTGTTTCTCAGGCTTCTGGTTCCTGCTAAACGTGTTCAGATACAAACCTGTTGACTGTGGAGTAGATGTAGTCCTGCTTTGTTTTCATTATTTCAGCAGCCTCCATGATCACTGTACACCTGAGAGAGAGGGAGACAGAGATGAATCTGCAGTTTTCAGTCACATCCTGTCTGGCTTGTCTCCAGATCACAATTAGTGTCAGGCTTTTTCAGTTACATTGTCATATCGTTTTCACATTACATTTCAGTACGAGACAGTCCCCTCGGTAGGAATTCATGGGACAGCTGTGCAGACTCAAGGAAAGACTCGACAGCGAGGGACTCCCTGAAGCAGTTCATCAACTAGCTTTTCATTCAGCATTCATTTGGGAGCTCTTGCATGATTGAATCACTCTTCTCTCCTTTGCTATTTCGCTGTAGGGCTCCTTTTTCTGGCACTTTGTCCCTACAGGATTCTAACCTTTGACCTCCACAGTGACTGAAACGATCAGCTCTCCTCGTCTTCGTACTTTCACATCTCTGAGGTTAATGTTTCAAAGTTCAGTGTCCTCTAAGATAGCACTTAGTAGTTTCCCAGATCTGAGGCTGCTGTCATCATTTGTTTGGTTAATATGTAGTCCAAATGACATTGTGCATGAGCAGAGGGACTTCATGCAGCCCTCAAAGCTGGAGCTGATTGAACACAAAACAAGCACTGAGATGCGTAGTTGCTGTGTGATTAAAAAGGCAGCAAGCTTTCCAGAGCTGCACAATCAATCAAAAACATACATGGTTATTATTGAATGTGCAGGAGGCTTTCTTACACACAAAAACATAAATAAGTATGTTGCACATTTTATTTTTTAACCTCATGAGTGCATTTTTTCCACCTATAACTTAATTTCGTCATTTATTTATAATAAACCTCAATAATTCTGTAATAGTGCATTTCTTCTGGCAAAGACAGTCATAATTTTCAACATTCTGTTTTATCAAATTAAACCTTACCTCCCTCCGTTGTACAGTTTCCGTGTATTTAGGAGTGAAATGGGAGCAGGAAGCATCCGATGCTTCATTAACAGTATCCATTGGTATAATCTCCAAACCAACGTAGTTTCCTTTATGTATGTCCACGTAAAACAACCTGAAACTGGTTTTCTTGCTTGATTTAAGCCTCGAAGAGATTCTTCTGATGTTTAATTGAATAAGCCATGGAGGCATAAAAGCTTCACCTCAAACTAAAGCACAAACCCTCCTCTCTCTGCCTCTTCTCCAATCTTCAACTTTCATTCACCCTCTCTCTCTCTCCCCACAGCCTGGATCTGACTTCCTCCCTCCCTCCCTCTCTGTGTCTCTCTAACTTAAGCAAATAGCTTTATAGAACAAGTGACTGAATCTCCAAACTACTGACAGTAAATGCCGCAAATATTTTTTCAACTAGCTGCCTAGGAATTTGTGACGCATGGGACAGTCATCATCGTATTACGTGATTTCCCTCCAAATCTGAAGTTGATTGGAATTTATGTCACAACTGTTTCTGAGCTGCAGTTGCTCATGCAGCTGCAGCAAAATCCTCCCTCACTGTCTGACCAGTGATGTATGTTCACCTCCATACACAAACGGATGGTTTGTCAGTGACACTTGTAAACTTCAGGGGAAAAAAAGAAATGGCAATAGACGTATAGGAATATTTTAGACTTTTTCCTGTTATTTTGCTTTTTGAAAGTCTTCCTGAAGAGCTTGGTGAAGTTGATGTCATGTTATCAGACACGTCCATTTTGAAAAATGGCACAATTATGGATGCTGAAGTGCCTGGCTATGGCCTTAACTGATATGCCAGCATCCAGTATGATGATAGCCTTTGTCATTTGGATAAAGTTGCATTTCAAAGCATTTTAAAGTGACTTTTATAGTCACTGGTTAAAGAAGTGTATTTGTACTGGTCACACTATCTGGTGGCAGATTTGTCGCCACTTCAACGACCTCAAAAACGTTTTGGTGCGAACTGAATATAACCTTTTTCTAAGCATACCACTAGAATAGACACAAAAGAAGACCATTTACATTTTTGTTCAGTATAGATGTATTTGATTCTTTATTTATGTATTGTTGATGTATCTTTTCTTATTGCTCATTTATTTAATTGCTTACTTACTTATTATACACTGTGTTTAAACAGTCTGAGTTGACCAGAATGCTGTAACTATTATGAGGCAATCAACATTCAAATTGTGAAATTATATAAAACAAATCTAAGATACTAAAAACTACTTAAAACAGGAAAACAACTTGTAAGATAGAATTTGAAAGGACTGCAAACACTAAAAGCAACCAAAAGCCATTTAAAATGTCTTATCTTAAGGTTTTTCCTAACAATAGATACTAAAGATATAATACTGTCTGATACACAGTCAGTCACAATGAACACTTAGAGTAATATTCATTCTGAATACAGTTTAAATACATGTGTAATTAACAAACTAGTATCACTGTTGGGGTCTTACCAGAATTTGAGCTCAGTGCTGGATCCCTGCTGCAGCTTTTAATGACCGTATTTTTGGCGGTGCAGCTTTTAAACTGTTCAGAAATCTGCCTGTAGCCAATGACAGTTTGGTTTTAACCAACAAGTGTCCCAGTGACAGGTGGGAGCTGAACAGCTGTAGTGTTCTTTCTGCTGGTCTCTGGTCCCAGCTGTGTGTGCCTGAGCCTGCAGTTCCACTCCTGACCTGCAGGTGGCAGCACCGCGCCGCTGCGCTCTGCGGACAGCGACGTTCACAGGAATCAACAGTAAACACTTGACTGTCGCTACATCGAGAGCAAGGTAGCTAACAAGAACCTGGACTCAGAGGTGAGAAACAGCTTGTTGCTCTTTTCTTAAGAGTTTGTAGCTATCAGGAGTTTGTTCGTAGACATTTGTTGTGAGTTTAAGGTGTAAAAAAAACCCGGAAGTGAGTGTGTAGATAAGCTGTAGCTAACACGCAGTACGTGCTTTGTCACATAGACTGTTTATTAGCTACAGCTAGCAAACACTGTGTGACAGAAGCTGCTCTGTTGGTGCCAAATTCTCCCTCTGACAGAAATAAAACTCTGGCGGAAATCAGTGCTAGTGCCTGAATAGAAGCTGACGTATTTTATCGTAAATAATAGATGTGTTGCTCATCTAAAAACCAGCTGATATTCTTTAAACACATGTGGTGACACGACGGGGCACAAACAAGCTAATTTGATGCTGGTGACGTCCTGTTTGTTTCATAGTAATGTGGGGAAGATAGTGTTAAGCTCTCGGTCCTACCTGTCAGATCGTGTTTCTACAGGGATTTAAATATCACCACAAGACGCTTAAAAAAAAAAAAAAAGCTGGCAAGTCTAATTAGCCTTTTATAGAGCTTTTCTTACACACCTTTCCAGGTAACAGCCTGGGAGTCACGGGTCAGTAGTGTGAAACTCCTAAATGCAGAATTTCCTTGTGAATTTCTGTCCAAAGAAAAACACAAGGTACTGTCTGTAGAGATAGTCCTGGTAAATACATGATGCCCTGGAATGCACAAACATTATTAAATATGTATCCCTCCACTTCAATCTTTTGTCATTGTGAAAAGGTCACAGTCACATGCTGCGGGGTTTTTATCGTGTTTGTTTTAGAACTACTGTACAACCAAAGTGTACACAAACTCCTGCTGATACTGAGCCTCCATGGTGGAGTCGTAGACAAACATTTATCAAGGAAGTACAATTGTGGCCGTTGACTTTCATATCATTCTTTTTATAGGAACAAGTCAGTCTAAGTTATGTATCAAATAGAAATGATCGATCTGGATTCCAAAACATAAATCCACTAATTCCCTGTAAATTTAAGCGAGCACTTCTCATTCCTGTTTGTGTAGTGTTTTACAGCACAGACAGATTCATACAACTTAAACTGGCATGAAAGGAAACCGCAGGCGACATTTGAGTGTTGATAGAACAGTGAAGCAGCTCAACTCGCCTCCAGACTACAAGAATTTTCCACAGATGTTTTCATTACAGTTGCTGACCTTGTTGTTATTGAACGGTCTGGCTGCTGCCGGTATCTGCGATCTGTTAAATCCCCTATAAAGTCTTGATCGCTGCTTGAGATTCTCTAGCAGTTCCTTACTGATGGTTCCTCCGTCTCAACTTGTCACTAAAGGTTGTGATTGTGATTTGGCTGGTAATTCTTGTATTTATTAAACATGTATAATCGTGTTTATAGCGTAAGTTCTGGTTGTTGTTGCTTTTAAAATAAGATTTTAGTTAAAAACCCTTTATAACTTTAGTTTTGATAGGTGCTGTATATGTGATGTTTATTATTATTATTTAACAGCCAACAATAATAATAATAAAGTATGTCACAGGGCATCAAAATAAAACAGTCACAAAATCATCACAATTGAAAAATCACGTAAAAACACAACATGGTGAATAAAAACCACTTTCTGTTAGAGGAGGTTAAAGCAAGACTGAAAGATATAAATACAGTTTCAAGGAAATATAAACTCAGATATAATTGGCAATGACTCGGCTGTTAAAGTATGTTTTAAGAAGAGACTTTAAAGATGCCCTGAGTGCAAATGCTCTGCTCTCTTTAGCTTTCAGCCAGGCCCTTAGAGCAGATAAAAGACAAAAGTGCAGTACTAAAATGCCCGACAGTATCAGCAGATACCCTGACCTGGCGTATGAGGACCAAAGAAGATGTATTAGTGCATCCCTGGTTCTTAGTTGAGTCCTGTGTAAACAACATGAAGCATAGCAGCATTACATTAGTCCAGGCTGGTGGGGGAGGTGGAATTTTTTTTTTTAGAGGAACTCCGTGTACACAGCATCCATTCAGACCTGTTTTTGGCAACACACACCTCAGCATTCAGACCAGGTGTTCATATTCGGCTTTTAGCCCATGGGGACGACTGCTTTCTGCTTTCACTGCCTGTCACAGCACAGGAATTGTCCAGGACTGGTTTTAAGGAGCAAGTAAATCAGGAAAAATGATAGTTCTCGCTTTGTCCTGACAGTCTTTGCTGAACTCAAACACAGCTTCCATTGGAAGGAACTTCCACCCTTGAACTCAGGAAAAATGCAGTTGGGTCAGCTTTAACCCTGGGCTGTGTGGTGGTTCTTATTCGGGGTGCAGGTGGTCAAACGTGGGCTTTTATTCTGTGCTCACTGCAACTGGAAAATCCTCCAGTTTTGTGTATCTGTATTATTGCTTAAAGTAAATTCTCTCTGCGTTTGTTGTCCTTGGCAGTCGCACAAAATCCTGTATTCAGTGATAAACAGTAGGGTAAGTATTGATTTGACATTGCTTTCCTTCTCCTAGTGATGTGTTTGTCCCAGCTGCTATAGTGGAGCACTGCTATAGCTGAAACCCCCTCCCTATCCTCGAAGACCTCCACCAACAAAACCTCCGTCCTCCACCTCCTCCTCCCCCCCGGCCGCCCCTGTGATGCCTCCCTCGTGCTGTGGCTATCTGTCACAGTACACCCATCATCATCTGGTTGCCTTCCTCCTCACCTTCTTTAGGTAATCCAGAGTCTCCATCCCCTCAGAGCAGTGCAGCATCGCAAATGCACTTGTTTGGTTTATACTTAACTTTGTGATTCCACTTATATAAACAGAGTAACTGTAAACCTCATGACAGCTAGATAATGTTTCTTTTGTTGCTTTTGTGTTGGTTTTAGGCAGATTACTTGTAATTTCTCCATTGATTTACCCAGAAAAGATTAGATTTTTTATACTCAAATGTCCAAACTAGCCTGTTGAGACCCAACAAACCAGCCAGGTTGCACAGGAAGATGCAAAACAGAAAGGGAATTATTTGTGCAGCTAGTTTAGAAACAGAATGTGAAAGACATGGGCTGGTAATTTAGGTTAAAGGTCTACAGGGCAGGATTAATATAGGCCAGACGCCGTAAAGATAGCGTCAACTATCTATGTTGATTTCAAGCAGACAGGAGTGCTACAGAGACGACAAACATATCAGACTGTTGGAAAATTGAAATGCACAGTTTTGCTGTTGCTACATGTTTTCAGGAAAATAAATTGAATGTGTACAACTACACATTTGTGAAGTGTTTATTGCGAGGATTTTCTAGCCAGTACACTGTGAGTCTTGTTTGCTGCAATGCTCATTTTTAGACCCTGTAAAGAGATTCATGCAGTTTAAAAATAAAGAATGTGCAGCAAGTTAAACATAGATGGACATAAATCATATTTTTGTTGGTAGACTTTATGTGTTTCTTTCTTTCAGCCCAACACAGTGGTTGAGTTAAACTTTGATTGCAGTAGCTTTGGTATCACAAGTCTGTGGTTATGCCACCATGTTTTGACAGTCCTTATCAGAGCAAGGCAAAGTGCCGTCTGCAGCAGCTCACAGAAAACTCTGAATGAGATTTTTTTTTCCCCATTTCTAGATAAAAATGCTGCATTTCAGTGTTTCCTGTAATTTCTCTCAACTCAGTCGAACTGCTGCTACTTTGGAATTTAACCCACTGAAAAAGAATAATTAGCATTTGTGAAGTGACCTTATGTAGCCCGAGACAACAAACAAGAACTTTCTAGGGACTATGAGAAATAACTTCCGTTTGTCAAACCGCCAGCGCGTCTTGTTTTTAGTCTATCAAACAAGCATTGGGGAAAAAGTGACTGGTTCCTCTTCCTGAAATGAGAAATTTGGTGATGCTTATCAGTATATCGCTATCTAGCATCTTTTCCTTTTACTCTCTGATTAAAACTCTGTTGTGTCTGTCCAGCTATGTGTTGCTGCATGCATCCAGGAAGACGTTCAGCAATGTGAAAGTGAGCATCTCAGCCCAGTGGACGCCGTCCATCCAGAATGACAGCGCTCCTGCGTTCTCCCCCAGCGAGGTACTGAACACCAATACAGTGCATAAATACAAATTAAAAGCTGTCTACTAAGGTGAAGAACGGCTGCCCAGTGAGACATCCCAGAAGTCTTTTGGCTGGAAGATTATTTACTCTTATTCAGACAATATTGTTTTGGAAATAAAGTATTTCCATGCGTGTCACTATTATTTTACCTTTTGTACAGTTGGACAGCACAGTACACAGTCCAATTTAATGCCAGATGAACAAAAACAAACTTCTACTTTCATGTCCCTGGGAAAAACTCCCTTTAACTACCCTTGTAGATGAACTGCGTATAATTAAGTGTGTTTTCTTTGACTGTCCCAGACATGGGAGGACAATCATCTGTTTGCAGATGAAAAGCAGGCCACCCTGTTTCTGGGAGCTCTGGACTCCATCTTCCTCTTCTCATACGCAGTGGTGAGTGAAGCACACGGTTTTCTGTGTTTAACAAGCTTCTGAGAGCGGCGACGTCTGCCGCAGAAACGGGCAAAGCTGGCAGAGTATTTACAGTGTGCCAAGTTGGGCTGAGAAGGAAACCAGACTCACAGAACACCAGAAAAATCTAGATTTTAATCATCTGACAAGTATTCTTAATTTTAAGAAAGAAATGTATAAATTAGACACAAGCTCTCGAACAGCGACTTGTTTAGGATCTAAGATGACAGAAGAAAGTGAAATATTAATTATGTTGCTGGAACGCAGTGTAACTTACTTTGTGCTATTAATTTTATATAAAGTCAGACGAGTTGTCGTCTTTTATTCGTCTAATTTTTGTGTGTTTCTGTCTCCACAGGGTCTGTACTTGAGCGGTGTGATCGGGGACAGAGTGAACCTGCGATATGTGCTCTGTGTCGGCCTGTGTGGCTCTGCTGCAGTGGTTCGTACTTTATGTTTAGATAAATGATGTATCTTATCCAGGATAGTGTCCCTTTGTGATCATTCTTCCATTATGAAATCCACTGGTTTCTAAGTGCCAATAGATTTACTTACCCACTTGAGTTTTTTTTTGTGCTCTTTTCCCATTTTTGCTCATTGGAAGCTAATTTTTCACTGCAGCATAAAGTCCTGCACATCCATGGAAACAGCACAGCCGTGACTAGAAGTAGAGAGAATTAAAAAATGACTTCAGAGCAGGAAAACAAACTTTTAATACTGTAAATCTTAAATACAGAAAAACTAGTTTAATTTCTTCAATTATTGATTTTACAAAAAGTTGATTTTAAACCTATATTTGCTCGATTTTTCTAATGAAACAAAGTCACATGTGATGAGTTCAAGAACTGTCAGATACTTGAAAATCCAATGTCTCTCTCTCTTTTAATTTTTATGGTTTCTGGTTCTGATAAATGGCATAATTTTAGTTTTTAGAAGAAAAAAAATAAATAACATGCCGTAGGGGGCTTAGGGCTTCAGAAAGTTGAACACGAAGCACTGAAGTTTAGAACATATCCATTCCTCCTGAACTGCGTGTATTTATATATCTAAAACCTTGCAATACGACTGCATCTATGCATGTGTTTCCAGGAGTTTGTGTTCGGCACTCTGACTGAATGGCTCCACATCTACAACATCTATCTGTACTGTGGCCTCTGGGTGCTGAACGGGCTGCTGCAGTCGGCCGTCTGGCCCTGCGTGGTGGCCGTCATGGGCAACTGGTTCGGCAAGACGGGGTGGGTGACTTCTCTTGTTTACAGCGTCCACATTTATCTAACGCTGCTTCTGCTATGACCAGCAGATATATTTCCAGCCTCCTAGAAATACTGCACACACACACAGAAACACACACATGAACACAATGACGTCCATTCAGTGGTGCAAAAAACACAGACGCCATTTAGGTGCAGGTTTCCTTGTAATGTGCTGATTATAAAAATACTAAGTCTGTTTCTGCACTTAATAAAATAAAGTATGTTTTGTTACATGATTTAAAGCAGTGTTTTTTTTGTATTGAAACACCTGAAAATAGAACATTTTACGGTAAAACTTTTCCAGGCGCGGCTTTGTGTTCGGCTTGTGGAGCGCCTGCGCCTCCGTGGGCAACATCCTGGGTGCCTTCCTGGCTTCTAGTGTGCTCAAGTATGGATATGAGGTGGGACACACACATGCTTATACATTCTACCTCAGCGTAGCCAGCAGCTTCATGCTGATGTAATGTTTCTTTGTGCAGTATGCCTTCCTGGTGACGTCCGTGGTGCAGTTTGCCGGTGGGGTGGTGGTGTTCTTCGGCCTGCTCACCTCCCCGAAAGAAGTTGGTAAGAAATGTTTGCAAAATGTGGTAGACTTTTTTAAAGGCTCTGTGTGAACCCAAACGTTATCCAGATGCTGCCTGGATTCCCATATTACTTTGAGAGATGTATAAACTTAATTTCTTGCTTAATATACGTGTGTATCTATGTGGTCATATTACTGCTTTTTTTTAACAAGACCAGCCAACTTTGTGTGTTTACTTTTAATTCCCGTGAAAGCCAGCGTGAACTTGTGTCACATTACGGCCTCAAATAGAAACATGCCTGTGTTTGTGTTACCTGAAGTCTTGATTAAATTTAGCCTGTATGTCAGGTCTGAGCTCGGAGTCGGAGACCGGACTCGGCCCGGTGGAGACGGACACGGACAGCCACAAGCCTCTGATGAGCGATGAGGAGGACGAAGTGGAGGTGGAGGTTTACGGCAGACGATACGAGGCGGCAGCGGCGACGGCGGCGGCTCAGCAGCAGGAAGAACCTCCAACCGAACCTCCGCAAGCCATCAGCTTCCTCCAGGCTTTCTGTCTGCCTGGAGTTCTGCCTGTGAGTCTGAAGAAGATGAATTTGTTAAGCTTTTAGCCATCAGATGATTACAAACATCACACCTTTCTCACTGTGTTCACTCTGTGTTTTTGTGCACTGCAGTATTCTCTGGCGTATGCGTGTCTGAAGCTGGTCAACTACTCCTTCTTCTTCTGGCTTCCCTTCTACCTGAGTAACAACTACAAATGGAAAGAGGCTGAAGCCGACCGCCTGTCTGTGTGGTACGATGTCGGAGGAATCGTCGGTAAGCTTTTTGCTTTTTTTTTGTTGTTGTTCGTGCTGTTTTATCTGTTTTTTTTTTTTTTTTTTTTTTTTTTATACGTTAAATCGTATATTTGACATTACATTTTTAATGAAATGCTTTTTATGTAGTTTCGTACCTTGGAGAAGAATTGCCGCTTTATATTTTACTGATAGGATGTTGTTTTAACGCTCTCAGATGAAGTGGAAATATAAAATAGAGCTGGAATTATTAGTTAGATTTGTCTGTTATTTGGGGAATTGATTTATTCTTTAAGTCATTTTTTAAGCAAACCTGCCAAGCACTCCCCAGATTTGCTGCTTGTCTTTGCTTCTTGCAGGAATAAACTGAGTATCTTTGCCATTTTGGACCACTGGTCACACAAAACTATCAATTTAAATATGTCACCTTGTGTTTTAGGAAACTGCACAACACATTTTTTAACAATAATCTAACATTTTATTGATGATTAATTGAGAAACTGATGGATGAGTCACCAGCAAACAACATCAGACATACATTGTACACAGCTTATCTTCAAAAAATGTTGACAAATGTGACCAATTCCTAAAATATGGCATCCAAATTACAATTTCATACTTGTTAAACCAGCTGATAAACATTATTGCAACAACAGACTCCTATAATTTCGCTTTGTCTTCATCATCCTGTTTCTTTTTGGCAGGAGGAACAGTCCAGGGTCTGATCTCTGACTTTATGGGGAAGAGAGCTCCGGTGCTGACGGTCAGTCTGGTGCTGGCAATGGGAGCCCTCGTGGGATACAGCCGTGAGTACAGGCACATTATCTATAAGCCAAATATGAGCTTTAAAGACACACAGGATTAGTTAACAACAACAATAGTTAAAAAGCAAAATTAAGGTGAGTCCTTAAAATTAGCTCATTTTCTTACTTTTTTCCCATATTTCTGTGTCTATTAACTGTAGCAACAAAAGCTACAACAGGGTCCCAGATTCTTTTTTGGGTGTAAAATAACTGAAGTTCATATCTTCTCTGTCCTCTCTCAGGATCACCCAACGACCAGGTGATAAACGCAGTGCTCTTGGCCACCACTGGCTTCTTCATCGGCGGTCCATCCAACATGATCAGCTCGGCCATATCCGCCGACTTGGGCAGACAGGAGGCTCTGAGGGGCAGTAAGGAGGCTCTGGCTACCGTCACTGGTATCGTGGATGGAACAGGAAGTATAGGAGCTGCTGGAGGACAGGTAAACCGAACAAACGAGATTTCCTGTAAGCATGCTTTACCAAGGTTAGAGGTAAAAGTACCCGTTATAAAGTAGAAATAAAGAACTAAACACAGTGAATTTGGCAAAAGGTTGGAAATGTCCAATTCCAGTTCATGTGCTTTCACAAAACATCTCGCAGCAAGTCTGTATTTCTAAGATACGGCCGTGCGGACGCCATTTAACCTGCACATTTCTCCGTCATTACGTAGTATCTGGTGTCTCTGATTGAGAGCAAGCTGGGCTGGAGGAGCGTCTTCTACTTCTTCGTCGTCATGGTAAGATGTTAATTCACTGTTCACTCGAAACATTTTGACTCGTTCCAGAAGGTAATTTAGGAACGATCCCAGTGACGATGGCTGATTCTGTTCAGCTGCTTCAGAGTGTTGTGCTCGCTGGCTCACTCTTTAATAGAGAACAGCCTTTATTAATGTCAAATTTGAGTTTTTAAAGCTTCACAAGCATAAAGGACGATATATATATATGTGTGTATGTTGTACATTCTGCGTGGATGTCTTGACAACGGGAATATTTTTTAGATTTTGACCCAATGAACCACAGCGTTACACTTCTCTCTCTCTCAGTGCCCTGATCTGGATGGAAGCTGTCTCTCATTTGCTAGTTGTGCAGCAGGCGGCCCTCAGGGATCTATTTTAGGACCAATTATATTTAGTATCTATAATAATGATCGTCCTTAAGTGTGTCCAGATGTTCAAGATGATGTGCGATTTTTAAAAAAACAGCCTCAAGCTTTCACACATGTCGATAAAACGCGAGCTTATTTCAGTGCAGGTGCTTTAAATTGTGTGCTGTAAGCAAAAAAACTATCATATTACAACCTCCTTTTTCACTTTTTACGACTCTAAAAGAACGAATCGGCGCTCCCTTGTGACTGAACATGTTGTGTCTCTGCGTTGCAGACTGGGGGCAGCATTCTGTTCATCACTCCGCTGCTTCTCAAAGAGCTGCGAGCCATGTGGAGAGACCGACGGGCGCGGCGACGCCAGCTGTGAAAAGAAAAAAAGCTCAACATCTGCCAGCTGTAATGTTTCTCCTCTTATCGGTGACACAGCAGGTCAGATTCAGCTCCTTAGGTGAGTTTCAGGATGTGTAAAAACGCAGCCTAAAGCATACAGGTACGGTTCTTTTTAGTGCAAATACAAAGAACTGAAAGGTTGAGCTGAAGTGCCTGACTGAAAAAGAGTTTTGAAAGGGACCCGACTGTCGCTCTGACCAGTCTGTAGATTCACTCAGAATGTACTCGTGTAAATATTTTAGCCTTTAAATTATTGTAAATACTCCACTTTTTAAATGTCCAACGGTCGATATGACTGAATTTGATTTTTAAACCACGACTTCTTAACTTAAAGATCCTTAAAGACAGTTTGAGGGTCAGAGTTACCTAAAGAATGTGAATAGTGATTGTAATGTAAAAAAAAACTATCATGAGCTGTTGTAGATATGTAAAATATTTAGATCGGGTTCGGTTGAGGTACTCAGAATTGCACTCCGGGATAATCACGCAGTCTTGAACCACTTTGATCTGAAGGTTTTGGGAAACTTTCACCTCACAAAGTTAGTTTTTTTTTTTGTAATCCGGATCAGAATCTTAACTGTAAAGCCTTTTCGTGACAGAGACTGGTTCTCTTGGTTCTGTGTAGGCGTCAGTCACTGACTCAATTTTTGCTCTTCATTCCCTTTTCGCCTCATTTATGCTCGAATGTTTACAGTTTGACTTTTAGTGTCTTAATTCACAGTTAACACACACACACTGGTTGAAACACAGTTTGCTGTTTTGTTCTCTCACTCTTGGTTCATAATGTAGCACGTAGCTAAAAGCTAAACGATAAATTGACATCACGGAAGAGTTTGTTTTAAAATATTAGTTTAGTTTGTTGGGCAACTTAACTGTAAATCTATGAGGAATATGTCAGTTTATAAGTTTTAATTGCCAGTAAAGGTGTAATATTAGTGCAGGATTTTAATGCAAGGTGGTGGCATCGTCATACAATTTCTGCTAATCATTGTTTGGACACTTTGTCTTCATGCTAGACAGACTTGAATCATTTGGAAGAAGATAGTTTTGGTTAAGACAGGAATTTATTTGCACTCCTGCATGTAGATGCACGAATCTTCATGCAAAATGCTTTTGACATGTTTAGAAAGTAACATCAGGGCTTTATTTTGTCATCATTATCCATATGAGGTAGGTTTTTTGTCTTAATCTTGGGGAACTGATGCTTAGTCTGAGACTTTCATTGCTTTTGCCTCTCAATGAGCCAATCAAGTGTAATAGAATGTCAGTTGAAACATGTGGAATGTGTAATCTGGAATCTGTGGTGCAATTTTAAACTTGTTTTTATTTTTTATTTATGTGTACTTTTTGACCTTTAACTGATGTAAATGCATTTTTTTTTTTGGAAATAAATGCAAAATCCATTTTGCAGATTGTGAGTATTTTGGATACGATTATTATGGTATGTGTGGAAATTTGATGAGCTTTCAAACCGCATCTGTGGGTTTGAAAGGCATGTTGTTGTTTTTTTATTATAAAAATCGCCAAAATAACAGTTGTTTAGAACAAGAAACTGTAAAAACAGGAGGATTTGTCGGATTGTCGACTTTCCAACAGTCCTTGAACTGTTCATGTGACGTTCAGTTTTATCAGGATCATAAACAAAATCTAAACTTGAAATTCTATTTAATCAAAGTCACTTTATTTTACATTTTATTTAGGAAATTTCTCAAAAGGTCGCCGGTTCACATCCCAGGATCTTTCTGTGTGGAGTTTACATGTTCTCCCCGTGCAGCGTGGGTTCTCTCCGGGTTCTCCGGCTTCCTCCCACACGGTCCAAAAACATGTTGAGGTTAATTGGTGATTCTAAATTGTCCGTAGGTGTGAATGTGAGTGTGCTTGGTTGTCTGTCTCTAAGTGTAGCCCTGTGATAGACTGGTGACCTGTCCAGGGTGTCACCTGCCTTCACCCTAAGTCAGCTGAGATAGACTCCAGCCCCCCATGACCCCTAGTGAGGATTAAGTGGTGTATAGATAATGGATGGATGGAAATTTCCCCAAATTATAGTGTTTGAACAAGCAAAATTTAATCCAAAAAATATATATATCCTTTGCTCCTGAGCAAAAAGTAGAAGCCATGATTGACTCGCCTCCAATCAACAATCACAAAAAAAATTCAGTTTTCTGTTGACCTGCAGGAGGAGCCACATTTTTCCCCCCTGGTATTGTACACCTTTGGGTGCTTGGGAAAAATGTAGCACATGTTTATTCCATTTTTGTAAAACAATTCAGCTTTCATTTTTCTTGTTTCATGATTTATGGCACTCTAACTGTATCATACTGCACAGAATACCTTTTGAGTTTTCTCTACTTCTAGTCATGGTCGTACTGTTTCCATAGAGGTGCGGGACTTTGGATTGCAGTGAAAAATGAGCCCACAGTGAGTGAAAATGTGACATAAATGTGTCTTTCTGGGTATTAAACATCATTATTATTGCTTGCAACCAAATTAAAATATGTCTGCAACATTTGCAGTTCTACATGTAAACCACCAGGGGGCGCTATGAACTCACACTTAAACCGTCGAAACAAAAGACTTCAGACCAGTGATTTGCAGCTTATATCAATATAACATTTTATTAATTTGCGCACACTATATGACATTATGAAGGCAACAGTGCACCAACAACCCAGCAATGGAATCTCTTAACATTTTCTATACATATATTCCTATCAAAAAAAAAAACGGATATGATTCTGATCTCATACAATTACACTTCTTACATGTTGCAAGGATGCATATACCAGTATTAAATTACAATAAAATTATTACACATGGTATACAAATGTTATCTTACATTCATGCATATACAAAGAAAAAAAAACTCTACACTTTGATATAGCTGCGACAGGTGAATTAGGAAAAGCAGAGTTTGCTTGAGCACAGTGAGATTTTATTTTTATTTTTCCTCTCAGTGGACGAGTCCGGCTTCAAAAAGGTTCAAAAGAAGAAAAAAAAAAATTAGAGCCGATGGGAAAAAACTGTCCAACAGTGTCAAAGAGGAGGTTTAATTGTCAATAAATCCCTCATCTGTGTCTCTGTTGAGGATTTTTTTTTTGTTCTTTTAGAGATTACCATAAAAAAATAGTTCTTTTGTCGACCACGTTTAAAGTAGTGCAAAGATATGGTTTCAGAAAAAAAATAAAAATTAGTTAGTTGTAGCAAAAAAAAAACGGGGAATTTGAAATTATTTCCCCACAAAAACAAAAGACAAGAACTGCAAATAAGTTAATATAGACTTTTAAAGTTTCGTCTGGAGAGAATAGATGCACACAAACACTGACACACACACACACACACACACACACACACACACATATATAAGCTGACGAACAAACAGTCCTGACGCATAAAACAATGTCGGTTATGTTTGAAGCTGTCAAATATCGCCGTGTGCAGGAAGAGAAAAAAAAAAAAAGTACAACATGATAACAAACAACTGCTTTCATGCTGATTTTTTTTAGTTTTTTTTTTTCCGCACAGACCGAGGCAGCTGGTTCACAAAAGAGAGACTGAGAGACTTTTAAGGGGGCCAAACAAAAGCATGTCTGAATCGCGGGCCGCTCGTCTGGCCGGAGGAAACCCTTTGATCGAGGAAGGGTCTCAGACGTTTTTCTCGTGAAGGTTCTCTGTTAAAGATTGTCCCTTTTTTCCCCCGTCGTCCACCCCCCAACCCCCTGTCCCTCCTGTCAAAGCTGAGAGCGACAACAAAAGCTGGCTGCCTCCCCTCCCTCCTCCCCTCCAGGGACCAGAGTTTCCTCTGCGTCGAGCTCTGACACACTGACTCTTTTACCTGATGTGAAACTCGACACGAAGCGCTGAACCTCAACAGCTTTTACCACAACACAATAATAAGCTTTAACCCCCTCCTCCCCTCTGTCGTCTCTCGGTCCCTCTTTCGTGCCCCGTAAACAAACCTGAGCTACTTTGATTGTTTTTTCTGTTACTGAATCACTTGATGAGGTAGTAAAGAGCAGATTAATCCAGGTTATGGCTTTTTGTCCATATAGAAAAAAATCTGAATTACTGTCGCGAGGGAAAGAAAAAGTTAGAAAGTAGTGTAGTTGTGGATCACATGAAGTGAGCAGCCTTGTCTTTTATTGACATTTTAACCTTCTAAACTCCAGATCCTGCTGGTAGATTTGTCTTTAAAAGGGAAAATTGCTAAAAATGGAACATGTATCATTGGATTTTCAAGCTTTTTGATGGTCCTTGAACTACTCATCAGGAAACTTCTCCAAATCTAAGCTTAAAAAAATAGTGAAAATCAATTTATTCTAAAGGTTTAATTGAAATATTCACCAAAAAATCGCCATTTATATTAAATTTATTCTGTAAAATACAAAAAAATTTGTGCTCGTCATCACAATCGGAAAGACACGAGCAACTCGGTTGTCACCAACAGTCACATAACAAAAATTTAGGGACTTTTTGGCCAAACTAGGTTGAACTGCAGGCAAATTAAAAGTGTGTGTAGAGTCACCATTTGTCCGTTATTGGTGACACCTCTGGGCACTTAGCAATTAAGAAAAATTGACTTTCGTGTTTAAATGTGACGATCTTGACCGGCTGTCCACTTTCTGTGACCCGTAACTGATAAAGAAAAAAAGAAGTGTTTCTAATTTAATGGCACAACAATTCCTTTGGTTCAACTGCCTCAGCTGCCATAACAACACTCACACAAACAAACAAACACGTATATAAAGAATGCGAACACTTATAAAACTGCACAGCGACAGAAAAATGTGACACAGCTACGACTCTTCATATAAAAAAAAAAAAAAGATCAAAAGCAGAAACCAAAAAAAAAGTTGAGGTTCCTCTGAGCTGCAACACAGTGATAAAACACTACATTCCCTTCATGGAGAAAAGAGGCGTAAATACAAAAAAAAAACCTACAAGGTGGACGTCACATGAAGACAAAGAGTGGAGAAAAAAAATGCTACATTATTAAAAGCCCACGAAAACATACCACCTGATATGTTTCGGTTTGATGCCAAGATTTTTTTTTACAACCCCATTATGCAAATAATACAAAGCAAAAAGAGACTATAGTTTGTTGTTTGTGTTTTTTTTTTTGCTAAGTTGTGATGGTGTAAAATGGCCGTTTGTTTTTTTAGGGTGGCAACGGTGGAGTGTCAATGAGCCATGAGGCATAATTTGGGGGCGATGGCATTCTACAAACACCTCGTTTTACTCTTTTTTTATTTTTTACAATGACCTAGCATCGTGAAGAATAAATAAATAGTCACATATCAAACATTATCATTATTATTATTGCTCAGAATTTATCGTACAGGTACGGGCCGCGAGCCGAAAACTCCACCGCTGACCTTTCACCTGGAGGTAATCGCGAATTTTGAACCCCGAGGCGAGGTTTCGACCCCTGGTTCAACTCGAGCTGTCAGAGCTCAAAGGCGTGGTTCCAGGAATAGCAACTGGGTCTAATCGAAACCTCTTATGACGGGAGAACAAAGGTCAAGGGCCGGGGGTCAAATACTGTTCGAGGAGAATTAACCTCTTCCGACTCATTTTCTGTCATGTCCTGAAAGAGTGCATTCAAAAATGATTTCACAGTATAGTCGAAAAGCTGAGCGAAACAGTATAGAGAATGTACACTACATATAATATTTATATAGCTATCCACAAAAACCGTTTCTGAAGTCCGAGCCGTGTGTTAACTACGAGAATGGTAGCTTCCTTGTGCTGAAAGTGAAAGGTCTGTGGTGTCAGAAGTTTTGAAGCCCATTTGAGCTTGTGGACAGTCACTTACAAATTTGCTACATATGTACAAAGGATGTAGTTGAGGTGTGGAGGGGATGGAGACCACTTGGTGATCGTCCACCGGGTCTTGTTGTGCTTTTCTTTTCGTTTTTTACTGCCGAGACGATACTTTGTAATGCAGCAGCCTCCTCTTCTTCACCTTGAAGAAATCTGGAGAGAGAAAGAACACAATGAAAATGAGTTCAGTGAGGATGTGGAATCAGGAGGAAGGACGCTGAGGTTGACATTTAGAGAAATAAAGACTGGAAACAGGGAGATGGAGGCTTAGCTCGCTCCGAATGTGCCAAAATTAGTCTACTTGGACCTCTAAACAACATTATTACATTATTACTCGCCAATAAAACTCATATTTAGCAAAATGTCAAACTATTCCTTTAACTCTGAGCCCTATAAGCAATTTCTGGGTGTTTAATTTATTTTCTTTTGCATTTTTATTCACTGTGGCTTCGCTTTTCACTGCAATATAAAGTCCTGCACCTCTATGAGAGAACTCATCTGTGCAGTTATAACAGTTCTAATGTGAAAAATCTATTTTTAAAAAAGGAAAAACTACAGTTGAATTTCTTTGATTACAAAAAAAATCCAGTGCCCACAGGTGTAACCAACACTGAAAAAATGTAGCTCTCCATCTTATAGATATTTTAATATTTACATTTTTAATTTCTTTCCATACTTGTCTTTTCCTGCTCTGTTCAAACCCAGCCTGCAGTTCAGCTGAAAAGTTTCTGTAATTTGGCTGTTAGTTGCACCTGAGCTGCTAATCGTTGCATCGAGAAGCTTAGAATTTTTTGGTTTTTGACAGAATTTGGTCCCTGCTGATGGTTTATTTTGTGTAAACACAGCTTGTAGTTCAACTGAGAAGACCCTGAATTTTTGTCACTTCACCGTCAGTCACAGCTGAGTCACTAATGACTTCACTGCTGCAACAAGGATGCAAAATTTTTAGTTTTTTTAACAACTTTAATACGAGCAAACTGTATAGTTTTGGTACATTTTTGAATGAGGCATGTAGAATACGGTGATTTTCATGGATTAAGCATAATTTTTCTCAACAAAACCAGAAGTCACACATAATTAATTCTTTCTGTTTTTATAGTTTCTAGCTCTGGTCGTGATTTTTTTATTTTATTTTTTAACCATCCCTTCAGTTTTGGGGTTGAGAGAGTTAACCGACATGTTCCATGAGCTCACCTGTGATGGCCGCCTGTTTGCGTTTTCCCGCCCGTTGGATCCGGTAGCACCCCCTTGTGGTCACCTCCAGGTACTCGTCCCCAGACCCAGACGAGCTGCCGGACCTGGGAGAACCCTCGCTGGATGAGGAAGACGCCCGCCTCTTGCCCTTCGTCGTCTGGGCTGCAGGCCTCGCCGCCGGCTGCACCATGCAGCTGCGGTAAAACGCCGGCACGTCCTGGCACCGGAGCGCCTCCCACTCCACGTTGGAGCCCTTCCCCGGCACGTCGCTCTGGAAGTCAAAGTTCCAGCGCTTGTTGGCCACCTCCACGCTCATGCAGAGCAGCCGCTGGAAGTCCTTCTGCAGCTGGTGGTGGTCCACGGGCCCGAAGAGGTTCCTCCTCACCGGCCCCACCTTCAGCCTCAAGGCCTCAATGCCTCCCAGGCGCGAGAGCTCCGAGTCGGACACCGAAGCCGGTCCTGCTGCTGATGCTGATGTAGAGGCCATGGCCATGTCCCTATCAGAGAACAAACAGACACGCAGAGTGAGAGGAAGGCCAGAGGTGGAGCGGTCCCTCTGCTGGGCCTGCGGAGCTTCAATGAGGTGTGATGTGGGCTTTTACGGGCGTAGATTACACGCAGACACACTATTACAGGCACAGCGTCGGCCCTCTTGGGTGCCTTTGTGTTTTATGTGATCAAACACACATGTGGCTTCACCCGCTGAGTAATTACTGCAGCTACAGGTACCCCGAGGAACACCACATAAATCCCACCGCCCTGCCGTGACAGAATGAACCTGATTCTCCACCTGCTCCGGTGTTTGCCAGTCAAAGGTCAACAGCGAAGGTCAGCGCGGAGAAGAAGTCGGCGTTGTGAGGAATGTTTCCCGCATTCCCCGTCTGCCACTTTCAATTAGAGGACGACTGCTGGATTCTGAGATTGAAGTCTGCACCGAAAACTGACATTCTGCCTTAACTTTCCAGCCTGTTTTATCTCTAGACAGATAATGTTTTACATAGAGGTGGATAAAAACCACATCCTTCTGTCTCGGAGCTCCTGTTTGACTCCCACTTAACTGTCTTTGTCGGCTGTGTGTAGGCAGTCAAACAAGATGACATTTGTTATCTTGGATTGGGCGGGTTTTGGGTGCTGCAAGTGTTTAGCCAAGTTTTTTTAGGTTCCAAATCTCTCAAGAGACACGAAAAGCTTCCGCGCTTTTAACCGCTTCATTCTAATCGGATGAATTCCACTTAGACTTGACTTAGCTGATCCTGTTAGAAAAGCACACAATGAAACACCAAAGCAGCTTTTTCACATGTACACACTAACCAGCCTAATGTGGATGTACTATTTTTAAATCATAAAACTGATCGCACCCTTCCTGGTAAATCTGTATTTGCCAGTTTATGTTCTGCTTTTATCTGGATCAGACAGTCATAAAGTGGAAATACGCCAAACTTTATGCCTGTGGTGACAGTAAAGGTGTCTTTGTGAAACTTTCATGCAACCAAGAAACAAATGTGCAGTTTGCAGCATAATCAGGTCTGACCTTTATGAATACTGTGGTCGGATCTCTAAAATATTTGCATAAACTACAACTAACATGATTCACAAATTGGTTTTGCATATAATAGTGAGAAATTATCTCTTTCCCAATCATCCTACAATCTTACAAATGCATCTCTCATAAAGGAAACTGATGCTCAGCCACAGTTTAGAGGCTGCAGTCCCTTTTTTGCCAAGTGGAAAACTGCATTTTGTTAGTTAAACTGCTCCTTTAACGCTATTCCCACTGTTAAAAACAACTTCTAATCTAAGACACATAGCAGGTAAAATACAGCACAAACATGAGAACTGCTGCTCACATGAACTGCAGTTATTTTTTTTGGCACAAACCGGCTTGGAGGAAAAAAAGAAAAGAAAAAAGAAGCAGGCCAAAGGGGCCTGGAGGGGGAGATACAGAGCGTTGCGCAACTGTTTGACACCTAAAGAACATATAGTAAGAAGAAGAAGCACTTTCACAAGTCAGCTTGGCTCTATTTTTTTTTTTACAACGTGTTTACTCACACAACGTGTTAAACAGCGTGTAGGAAACCACAGCAAGCAAACTTTTTTTAAGTGCGCACTTTGGTCCAGCAGCTATAAATTACAGATAAAAACAAAACAAAACAAAACAAAAACAGCGCAGCTTCAATTTTCTAGTTTGTTTTTCTAAAAGAATGATAACTGTTCATTTTAGGGCAGCTTATTAAAAAAAAAAAAAAAGAAACCCACAATTGCCCTCTTCCACCAGCAGGGCTGCTCGCTGCGGGTGAAAGTTGTTTGCGTCGAGAGCGAAGTGGGCGCGGTGTGCAGGTCAGGTTTCCACTGTGGTCGGTGTCCCCGCATCCAGAAAAACACCCGAGAAAATCCACACTAAAACCCCTTCTCCAAAAAACACTTCCAATGCACCAAATATCTCTGCAACTGCAAAACGCCGCAGCGCAGGAAAGCAACAGCGGAAAAGTTCGTTTCCAGGCTGCGTAAAAGTGAGTTCAGTGTGAAGGGAGAAGCTGGTGACGCAGTTAGATTCACTGAGGATGTGGGTCAATGAGATGCGGCACACAAACAGCCCCTGCATCTTGACATGCCGCGGAAAACTCACTTTACGCACAGAATTTACGCATCAATGTTAAGAACAACAACAGAAACGATGTTGGTTAACTTTTACGCAGCTGTTAATTACTTATGTAAACTTTTAAAAAGAAAACGAAAACGAAAAACAAGCAAATACAGTAGCGATGGAACGCTTTAACGTTGCATTTATCCAAACTACAATGAACCACATTTGGCGTTTTTGTAAAAAATATTCCCTCAAAGACATATAAAACACTCCGATAAACTGTAACCACAAGCAAAAGAAAAAGCATATTTCTCTCTTACCATCAGCGTCAATGTCTCAAAAAGTCTTCAAGAGTTTCGTCTCCAAATTACGCACAGCTCACCGAGTCAGAGGAATGAAAGGTGTTCCTGACAGTCCCGTGTACATAAGCAGTCACGTTGAGAAGTTTTAGTGGACTCTACCCACGGGAGGGTCCTGCCTGTCCCCTTATCTGCGACTTGTTTGTTATGGACTGAGAATACAGGAGGAGGAGAAGGAGGAGGAGGAGGAGAGGAGGGGGGGGGACGTCCCACTAGAGGACCCAGTCACGTGGTTTCCATCAAAACAGTCATTGTTGGAGCGCAGCCAGGTGGTAAACAACGTTAATAAACTTTTAATACACTTTTACGCATCACATTATGCGCACTGTTCTCCTGCAAAACTGCAGAAAAACGCAAAATGATCCACCCAAAAAATAAATAAAAAATATACATAAGACTAACAAGTGCCTCTTTTGCATCTAATAACACGTTATTGAAATGCATCAAAGTGTAAATAATGTTCTTACCCTGTTAACATGATGCTGGAAAACTCGTCTGTGCGTGCGCTCCTGCTGCTGCTGCGAACCTGTTGCTCCTGCGCTCTGCTGCGCCCCTTGTGCCTTACTTCTCCTCCAGAGCGAGCAGAAGTAGGTCAAATATCTTGGCAGTGGCCGCCATTTCCCCTTCTCCCTCAAATGTGACACACATTCTCGTGTAGTGCTTGCATCACGTTCTGTTTTGGCGCCGCGCCCACCTCCTCAAGTCACGTTGAGCTGCAACGTGAGCGGGACACAGCTCCATTTTGACCTTTCCTGCAGTTTTACCGCGTTTATGCACATTTTAGGTTGGATAGGTGGAGGGGAAAAAAGCACCGAAAGTGTAGTTACCAGAAGGACAACTCTCACTCTCAATGGACTTTTTTTTCCCACATCATAAATCTGATTACAACCAGTGTGTATGGGAAAGTCAACTTTTATAGGTCAAACAATCAAACTAGTCTTATGTTATCCTGAGCAAAAGGTGCTTGAAAGTCATTTAACTGGAACATAACAAATCTTACAGTGCAGTGTAGTCTTAGACTGTAGATGTTCATTTAAGGCTGTTTTTTCCACCAATAAAACCACTTGTCTGATGTTTAACATTAATCAGGTCATGACAGCAAGTTAGAGATTTGACTTATAGTTTTAAAAAGTTCATTTTAAGCATCAATACAAATAAATACATAGATAAATAAAAATCACTTTCCGCCTCTTATACATGAATATGTGGTTTAAAGTGAATATTTGAAGGTTTTGGGCTCAAAATTAGAGAAAAACAAGACTTTCGGTCTATTGGAACCTCTGATTATTTTGACAGATTAGTTCTCAAAACAGAAAAAAAGCCTTTTTTTCATTGTGGGCAAAAAAACAATCAGGTGACAAAAAATTGTTTTCTTTCTTGTATTTATTTATTTATTTATTTGTACTGTCTTGCTTTCAAATTCATCCTTTTAGTCCATCCTGATTATTAAATTTCCTCGATTGCTCCTGTGTCATTGCACACTTTTTCTTTGTTAAACTATTTGTCAGTTTATGAATGACTCCTCAGTAGTATTTTTTTGCGTCACTCGTCCCTCTTTTGCCCTTCCGACAGCTATTATGACATTCTCTTTGTCTCCAAAACGCTCTTGTTGTGAAATACTGTAGCTTCTGGTTTGCAACTGAGAAATCAATTCTCCTGTTTCCTTTTGTTGCACAGACTCTTACAAGTGCCTTACACGGGCAGCAGAGCGACGGTTGCATTGCGCTTCAGTGACATAATACAGCAGTCATCTGAGACTGAGGCCTGCTGGCCAGCCAACGCCCCTCACTCAGAAGGGTTATTCCAGGTTTTAGACACACGTACTCCGGCTATTTTTACACTATTCATCGCCCGGACTGTCTCGCGCCACTAATGTTTTCCCACCTCGAGCCCGCCGAATGCAGACAGTGTTCCTGCAGAACTTTACGAGACGCGCTCATGATTAAAGCAGGTACCGGCAGCCCGGGCCGTTGTTTGTGTGACATTCGTGGCCTGAAAGTATTTGTGTCACAGCTGTGGAATGTTTCTTCGTGCGGGCGATTTTCACATGAGGGGCTTAATGAAGAAAGTTCAAGGCAGTTCAAGGCTCCAAACAAGCAAAAAAACAATTTCCCCCTAATTCAGCCCAGTGTGTTTATGAGTTTCACATAAACCCGTAAAATCTCAGACTTCATTTACTTGGATTCTGAATGGGAAGGCAATGAGTGGAAATTATTGGGGAGACCAGCGGAACCTTTGCATAAACTTTAAAAACAACCCTCTAACTTCTGAACTCAGTTGCCTCATATATTAATACTAATGAGTCCTCTAACTTGTGCAGCTAAATACGATGTTTGTCCACAACAACACGATGCAACAAGTTTTACCCACTTAGCTTTATCATGCCACAATGCCATTACTCGGGTTTGGTCGGATTTGCTACGATGGCTGTTTTTCTTACGCTTAGGGAAGCTTTGTTGTCATGGTTACAATGATAAAACCATTGTTAACATCTTGGTCAGGCTTTAAAAAACCAATAACATTTCCTGTTGGTAGGAAACAGGTAAAGAACAGCAGCCTCTTATGTTAAAGTCTAGTGTTTGTTTGACCCATCCATCCACCCCGACCTCCTCCCTGTGCTGCTCTAGAGCTGACTTCCTCTTGTGATCTTGTCATTTGTACTCCAGCTGCTAAAAATCTGTTACTTGAACATAAAAATGCTTTTTTTTCTTCTTGTTCTTGCTAAATCAAGTGATGCCGTTGTTCTTGTTTGGATAATTTTGTTAATCAAACAGTATTTTTTATCAACTAATTCACATTTTCGGTACAGAATTAGCTTTTTCTTAAACGCGACTAAGGTTGTAACAAAAGTGTTTCACTGGTAGCTACTAAAAAGTTCTTTCATCACCTCTAGATTTGATTAATGTAACACACTTTACTCCAGTATTAGCAAAGGAAACATTCACAAGCTTCAAATAAAACAAAATGCGTTTGTCGGTTACCAATTAGTTTTAGAACTGATTTAAGATTTTATCGCATGTTCTTAAAGCCTTAGTCGGTGTCTTTTAAGACATTCTTTTATCAGAGGGCCTTCTCTGAGCTGGTTTGATTGTGGTTGTTTTATTCTAATATTTGCTGTGTTTTGTCTGCATGGTTTTATCTCCTTTATTTTACCGTTTGCTTTTTAGCGCCTTTTCCCCTGTCAGTCCCTTATAACCTGATTTAACTGCCAGCTTTCACATGAATGTGCAGCAGATTTTGTCTGACGTGCTGCTCCTTCGCCTCGAACCTCATTCACTATTTTGGCAGCCTGACATTGTGCCTGTCAAAACATGCTTCTTTATCTCCTCTAACTTTGCTCAGGGAGGTGATATGTTATCGAACTTTGTGCAGGACTCAGATTAGACGGGGAAGTCTGCAACTAAAGCAATAAACATTTCCATTTTTTTTCCCCAAAGAGTGAACCAAGTATTCATTCATTTTAAAAGACCTTCTTTTATATATTTACTATCACTCTTCAAGCAAAACTATTTCCTATCCGATTAACCCTCTGAGCTCCAAGTAGTCTTTGGGGTTTTTTCACTTCGGTCTTCTTTTTCCTTGCTGTAGGCTCATTTTTGCTGCAATATAAAGTCCTGCACCTCTGTGGGAGCAGCACAACCACATACAAGACATAAATCATTAAAACGAAAAAGACAAAAGTTTAACTTCTTTAATTATGGATTTTACAAAAATTGAGAAAACCTAGAATCATCATAGACATAATTTGTGCACACAGGTTTACCAACACGAGAGAAAATTAAAGCAGCTCTACATATTTAAGATATTTTGCTACTTACAGTTTTTATTTTGTTTCCATGCTTCTCCAGTCTGTGTAAACACTGCCTGCAGTTCATCCCAATTCATTAAAAAAAAGTCCTTGATTTTTTTTTGTTGGTCACAGTTGAGTCACTAATGGCTTCACTGTCACACTTATGAGTGCAGAAGTCTTTGTCTTAAACAGAATCTGTGTAGAATAAAGTCATTTTGACGAAATATAACGATTATAAGCTTAGATTTGGTTCAGTTTTCCGACAAAACTGCACATCACACATTAGGAGTTGTCTGAAAGTTGGAAATCTAACAACTCTTTCTGCTATTACATGCTCATGTTTGGCAATATTGTAAAGATAACATGCCTTTCAAACCCATCGGTTCGAAGGGTTAATTTGTAGAATAATCGGTAAAATACTTGATTACTATAATAATCGATAACTTCACCCTTGGTGCTATAAATGTCACGTAATAAATAAAGCTCATGTACAGACATGATTGTTGTCGTCTGTAGAAGAGGAAAAATGCACCGTGGCAACTCACATTATGATGCTGAACAAAGACAAACAGTGCATAACCTTTTCTCTACACATATTTGTGTTGTTCTGTTTAGCCTGTTTTATAAATATATACTGAGTTATTTTGGGCTTCTTCCCATTGTGACACATAATAGTCAATTAGGGTTGTGGCCCAGTTCCTCTAATGCTCCACTAATCTGTGTGTAAAGTGGCCTTTATACGCCGTCATATTTGAGGGTTCCCCGGCAGACAAAGAGGCCTCAGCAGCATGATCCCTCTCTGTTTTGTCGTCCCTCTGACCTGTATTTACAGTCAGCTTGTTGTGCGACATTACATCCCTAATCCTCCTCTTGTTGTCTACAGTGCTGTGTGTGTTTTGGAGTTCCTCCCCCCCTTCCCATCCCTAATCCACTGCTGCATGGTACAGTTGGATATGCAGTCATTAAGCCCATTGTTTTGCCCCTCCATGGTCGGCGGCCTTTGAATACATTAGCACGGTTGTAAAACAACAGTCACACACGGTACAATGTGACTCGGGTCAGAAGACTGGGAACTGTCACGGTGGGTCTTGTGCTCGTAAGAAAAGGGGGAAAAAATCAACCAGCCATCATCCATTTGAATGTGACCGATTCAGTGTGGAGACAAGACAAACAAAGGACACAATGGAGAATCCATTAAGAACCCGACCATGTATAATCCTACAACTGCAGGCAGTCGTTTGCAATTGTGTTTGGTTTGTGTTTTAGTCGGTTTGCATGCAAAGGTTTGTGTCACATCACATGGAAAATATTTGATTATAGCTTAACACATGCTTACCGAAGGATGCCACTGAAAAAATAACATTGTCAAGTGAATAATTACAATTATATGCAAATTAACTTAAGACGAGCTAAAGATGGTTAGCATGAAGTCTTCGACAAGCTTCAAGCTCTTGACTGTTTGCACTTTAATAGGTGTAACCAGACGCCCAGATAAACAGTTCATCAGGTAGTAAAGGAGCAGATAGAGGCAGAACAGCTGTCTCTTTTAATGAAG
>NW_007579420.1:0-35440 GCF_000690725.1 Stegastes partitus | reverse complement strand
AATCTCATTTCTGGACCAAACAAAACTGAGATGAACTACACCTGTAATGTTGCTTTAAATATTGTGATAATATATTATAATAACACCTTGTAGCAGTACAGCAGTAACCTCTAATATCACCACACCTGTGATATGCTGTTTTGAGACCGACATGCCGTTTGGTTTCACTCCGGATGAGACAGAAGTTTCGGAAAGCCGCAGGTCAAAGGTCGGCAGCCAAACCGCATCCTTGAAACTCAGAGATTGGCGCTGAACATGCTTTTTGGCAAAACACCAAACGAGAACGTACAGAGTGTTCTGGCGGTGTCAGCAGGAAGCGTCTCTGGTTGAGAGGAAGCTGTAATAGAGAGACACAAAAAACACAAATGTAGAGGAAGTTGTTGGTTAACAGGTGCAGGTCGGGGGTTTCCGCATCCTTCTGCCATTCACATGTGAAGAAGGCTCACCACAGACAGGAGGTTGTTCACGTCAGTCGTTATCTCCTGAGACGCCACGACAAATTTTAAGAAAGTAGAAGCAGGCAAACGTAGGAACACAGTGTGAGGATTACGGGAAGATAACGGCAACGTGAAGAAGGAAAAAGCTGAGATAAGCGTTCAGAGCTGCCCACTGACTGGTCGCTTCGGCTGATAAATGTCCACAAGCTGGAAACATGACTTCTAACCACCAACATATGCTGATACACACATATGCACATGTATGCATGCAAACATTCATGCAGTAGATCGAGATCTACTCAACGCAAGGTGTGCACAACAGCAGCGATACCTGCAGAAAGCAAAGATTTAACATGCAGCTGTTGTTGAAAAGTTCATATTTTTAGCGGACAAAGTTGCACACAGTGATTTTGTTTGGTTTGTAGCGCATCATAACCACAGGCTGACATGTGGTCATTGCAATGCTTTCACAGGAACACCTCAAAATGTTGCAATGAGTTTGATGAGAAGATCAATACCACATTCACAACCTCGTTTGAAGACCAGAAACAAAGAAGACAGTTAACCTAGTTCTAACTCAAGGCCACAAAAAAAAAGAAGCAAAAATCCAACCTAATGTGTTTATATGTACACATGAAACTGGGATTAAACCAGTATGATACTAATTTGCAGATGATTGGGGGGAAAGAATCCCAAAACCAAAAATGTTTGAGGCGTCACAATTTAAACGTTTTTAAAAGAACTCATAAAGTCACAGTCTATTGTTTTGTATAGTTTTTAGTTTGTTTTCGAACAAAAAAACCCGAGAAAACTTAGATCATGTGCCTCCAGTTGGGCCAAAAAATCATTTCAGAGCAACCAAATTGAATTTCAAAGTATTATATTCGGTTTGACTTTAATAAATTCAAGTTGAAATTATGCGATTCGAATTCAAATAGTTGCCGCAGTTGTTCAAGTCCTACAATTCAATGATATGTTATTCAAATTCAGTTCAGAGTGGCACGAGAGAGGGATTTGGAAAAAAAAGGGAAATTAAAGCAATCTTTGAGTTTTCATAAGTAAGCAACAACAACAAAAAGCCAAGTGACTTCTGTTGTTGGGTTCCAAACGACAAAAATAAATCACCAAAAAAAACAAAAACTAAGCATGCTTTATTGGTTTTATCATCTTCTTGATGCTCTCCTGTTTGCAGTCGTTAGCTAAGCTAAGCTAACCTGCTGTTGGCTCACTTTTGTCCACTTTATTGAACAGGTGTCAATATTTTCATGTCACCATATCGGCAAGAAAGCAAAAAGGCACATTAACAAAAGTTATATGAAACGTAGACGTATAAAAATCTTTTGACCTGCTGAACATCAGAACTGTTTATAGCAGAATTTGAATCCTGACTGGGGAGTAACTTGTATGTAGAGCTCAAGAAATACCTTTATTGTGGTCTTCTTACCTCTAAATGTCAAAGCGGGGTGTAAACTAAATTCGTATCTTCATGGGGGATGTGGAGAAATTCACAGGGGAATTGAACTTTTTTTTTAAAGGTCGTTGAACCCATAAGGGCGTCTGTAAGTGGGAGGAGTTTCCATGGGAGCGTTCACCCAGCTGTGGAGGCCACAGGTGGGGTCGTTGGGGGGGAGGTGGGTGGAGGAGACTCTGATTTCATTATGTGCGAACGCTGAAAGAGTTTATGTGAACTTTGGGGTTCGGCGAAAGCGGCCTGCTTGGCAGCTGGATATTGTCAGGGAGCTTCGCTGGGGGAGCTTACGTGTCAGGGTGAACGGGTTTAAGATGAAATGTGCCCGAGGAGGCTCTGACTGTTTGTTTTGGAGGCTTTGGGGCTGAGGGGGGGGGGGGGGAGGAGGTCCTCGGGGGTTGGCCTCAGGGGTGCCGGTGTGCTACATGCAGATTTGGATTGATTGTTCTTGCATTTTTATCTGCACATTTTAATGCACTCTTGTTGCAGAGCAGAGCCTCGAGGTGATAAGACGGCGCTCTTTGAAAGAGTGTTTTTGCACAGAGTGTGTTTGTGGGCGTGGGGAGAGTAAATGGGGGAGGAGAAGGGGGGGAGGCGTGGCGAGGTGAGGCGAGGCGGGTGTAAATCGATCCTTTGTTTTCGTCCCTGCATATGTGCCTGAGAGCCACTTTGTTTTGGTGACTTTAAGATGAGTTCAATGTCAAAAGTGAAGCGTCGTGAATCTGAATAATTCCAGAAATGTGTCAAATCCTGCTTTAACTCATTGAAGCTGCCATTCATGACTCCAGGAGTGTGTTGGACTCTCCTGAGGTGAAAAGGTGGTGCGCTTCAGCTGATGTGTTGGGGCTTTTTTTTTTTTTTGTGGCTCTTATCTACATCTGGGCAACATCTGGTTTCCATCTGTGCCTCACCGTGTCGTATCGGGCTGAGCGTGACAATGTTCGAGGAAGGAGAAGGAGAGGGCACGGGGTTGTGTTTGGGAGTTTTGGGATGCGTGACGGGGACAGATGATGGAGTGAATGAATGAAAAGGAGAGCTTGTGATTCGTGTTACCTGTTCTGGTAATCTTGAAGGTTTCAAATTGCACAAATGGGGACGATAAGCCCAAATCTTCAATCGGATATGCAATCAGCTCAACACCTGTGACTATCGGGTAGAATATCTACATGCATGACTTAACAGGCAGACGTACCGGTTTGATACTGTAGAACCTCCTGAGTAGAGTTTACCTGCTTTTATGATTCAAAGAACTGCTGGACAAAGTGCAGGACGCATCATTAAAAGTCTGATCTCTTTGTTAGAGAGCAGAGTCCAGATCCAGATGTTGACACAGTTCTTTGGAAGAAGCAGGAAGGTGAGAGAGAGAGATGGTGGACTAGAGGAGGCCTCTTGGTTTCAGGGGGGGAGTCGGTGCTCGCTGGGGGCTCATGGTTTTGCTGGTAACTGGGCCAGCTGGGGCAGCTCTGTCCCAGTTTGGTTTGTCTGACCGCATGAATCTGTCGGTGTACGTTAGATGGAGGTAAGATCGGAAATGATAAGACCTGTCCTGGTGTTATTTTACGCCCTGATGTGTGATTATTTTTTGAAAAACGAAGTCAGAGCATGAGCTAGAGGTGAAAACATGAGTAGTCTCTGGGTGGTTTTTTGCTTCTGTTACATTTTTACTCACTGTGGGCTCACCTCTATAGAAACAGCACAACCACGGCTAGAAGTAGAGAGAACAAACATGTCTTATGTGCATGACAAAACAGTTGTGATGCTGTAAATGAAGAGACACAGACAAGAATCTAAAGCTGATTATATTGCATGCAAATTAACAAAATCTTGAAACTGTATGTGTTACAGTTCTCCAAGTGCCCACAGGTTTGTTTGGGTTTTTTTTTTTTTACCAAAACCGGAAAAACCTGATGACATTACAGACTATAGATATTTTACTGCTCACTTTTTACATTTTTTTCCTGCAGGTCAACCCAGTTCAATCTAAAAGTCCCTGAATTTTTGTAATGCCCCTTTTGGTTTTTGTTTTCTGCATGTATGTCGAATAAAGGGATTTGTGACGAAATATATTGATTATGTCAAGGATCATCAGAGAGGATTTATTTTATTTATTTTACCAGTTTCTGGCTCTAATAAATGGTGTAATCTTGGTGCTGCCTTTTAAACCCACTGCTGCGTACAGACATTCATTTTTGATCACTCTAATATCCAGAATGTGCCTCCTTACTTCTCATCAACTTCTTACAAGTCACTGAGCAAAATCTTCACATATTTTATTTTGTGCTGGGAACTCCTGACTCTCTATTGTCTATATCTAAATTCAAACCCCGGGGTTTCCATTAGGTCAGATTAGAGCCAATACATTTTACATAAAAGCGCTTTTCTGTAGCTTATCAAACAATAATGTCTTTGACTGCTTCTTGTTGTGTTTTCTCAGATGCAATGTGCAGATTTCCAAGAACAAGGATGTGAGTGTCAGTCTGTAATGAGGCCCCTTGAGAGACCAGGGAGACATGTAGGGTGTTTTTTTTCCTTTTTTTTTTTTTTCATCCCTGCTTGAAATGAGTGTGTGTGGAGGAGGGGGGGTTACAAATCTGGTTAAGATTCCACATAGCCACGATGTGGAACAGTGATCCCGGAGTGGCCGGTGCTGGCTGCAGAGGCCAAGGCAGCGCCCGGCTTCCTTTCTGTCGGGGAATAATGTCTCCATTCTGCTCCGCCGCCGCTCTCTCCAGCTCTGTTTCCGTTGTCCGAGGGCGTCCATGCTTCTGTCCACTCCTGTCCTCGTGTCGGAGCAGCTTTCAGAGTTTGCCTGAGAGCAGCAGTGACAGCCAGAGAGCAAATATGTGAGTGTGAGAGTGAAGCAGGAAGCAGCTTGGGGCCCACTCTCAGCCACAAAGTAGCAGGAGTGACTAAAAAGATTCACTTCAGGAGGAAACTAGAAAACTGTGTCAATCTGAGTGACTCCTAACAGCCTGTCGATGTCTCGATACACATGAGAAATGTGGCCTCTGTGAATGTATTCACACTGTGTGATGAACTTCCTTGTCCTGATCTCATACCTCAACAACAACAAAGCCAAATTAGACTTTCATACGTATCTGATCTGCATACAAGCTGTGTGCACGTTTGAAAAGTGTTTCTGACATCCTGAATGTCTCTTTTCCTTTCTTTAGTCTCAGATAAGAGCTTTACACTGTAAAAAATGGAGCTGTTTGGAATAAATGTCATCGGCTCTGGTGAGAGCAGTTTACTGTTGTGGATTCTGTCAACTTAAAAAAGACCTTTTGTCCTTTCTTTATGATGGTGAGCTGTAAGACACAACGAGACACAATTGTGTTGCATCATAAGGACTGTGGGATTCCACACTGTAAAAACACCCAAAAAATAAGACAAAGACAGAATATTTTAGCAAAAAAAATGCTGTAAAATACCAGAAAAAAACCATCTCATAAAAACATTTTAATTTTCCATAAATAAAATTCAATAGTTTCACCTAAGATCAAGTATATTTTTTTCACTTTTTAAAATGCTTTTAATATTTAATTAAGGGTTCTACACTGATATAATATGAATATATATATTAGAAAGCCAATTCTTTTTCTGTTAATTTGAACTAGTTGTATATATTTTTTTACTTTGCATTTACTTTTTTACTTTTTATAATTTTTCAGTTACATCTAATAAATTAAAAAAGTAAAGAAAAGGTTCAATCGAATGACAAAATCATGTTTCATATTTTATGTTATTTATATTTAATATATTATTTTTAGGGCTGCAAGGTGGAGCAGTTGGGTAGTACCGTTGCCTCACAGCAAGAAGGTCACCGGTTCACATCCCAGTGGGGGCATCGGGATCTTTCTGTGTGGAGTTTACATGTTCTCCCCGTGCAGCGTGGGTTCTCTCCGGGTTCTCCGGCTTCCTCCCACACAGTCCAAAAACATGTTGAGGTTAATCGGTGATTCTAAATTGTCCGTAGGTGTGAATGTGAGTGTGCTTGGTTGTCTGTCTCTAAGTGTAGCCCTGTGATAGACTGGTGACCTGTCCAGGGTGTCCCCTGCCTTCACCCTGAGTCAGCTGGGATAGACTCCAGCCCCCCATGACCCTAGTGAGGATTAAGCGGTGTATAGATGATGGATGGATATTATTTTTATTATTATTTGGGTGAAGCAAATACTTACTGTGGAAAAAATAAATAAACAAAGATGACCTTCCTTAGAATTAAATTACAGCAAAGCCAACTGTTCATTTGCAAGGAATCAGATGATGTAGGTACATCTAACTTCAACCAGTGGAATTATATTATATCTTAACTTAATTCAATTATGTGTTACCAGTTGAAGCAACTTATTTAAGTTTATCCATCAATTGTGTCTAAGCGGCTACAATAAGCTCAAGCTGAGATATCAGGGTAGAAGACACCAGCTATTGTGTTATTTCGCTTTAGGCTTGATTTCGGGGGGAATCACATGTTTGGTGATGCAACAAAGGGTCATGGGTTCCTGCAGGCTTCGTCTCAGGGACACTGAAACGCTGCAGCAGCTTAACTCGCTTTATGATCTGACTTAAGGCCTGAAGGCTGGTTGGCCTCGGCCTGCGACATGTGATGTAAAAACAGCAGAGAAACACAGCAATGCATATGTAATGTAAAGTGACTGTTCAGGGTTGTTTGTGTAAGTTCTGGATCGTGCAGGAAAAAAAAAAAAAGAAGTGGAGCAAAGAAGTGGAGCACATTTTTCGCATGTAAAAAAAAGAAAACGTGAAGGAGGAAGGTTGAAAATAGCTGAAATACTTTTCAGGAACTCTCTCCCCTCGTGTTGCTCCATCTGGTGTTTAGTAAAAGTCACAGCGTCTCAGCCTGATGTTCAAAATGTCAGCTCTGAATATGATCCTCAGCAGATGATGGATGTGGACTCGCAGCTCCCTCTGCTGGTCATCAAGCAGGACTGCAGCTTAAATGCACCGAGAAATGCCAGAAACCAGGAGATTCTGAAGCAGGGAAGAGAGCTGAGGACATTAGTTTGAAGACATGTTCAGCTCATCATATATGAAGGTAGCCATGTGTCAGATGAGATGGAGTTTCTTATCTTCGGTGTTTTCCGCTGTGTGTCGGTGTGATAGTGTGGTGGGTGGGATCACTGGGAGGTCTGACAGAAGCAGCAGGCTCAGCCGCTCCCTCCTTGTAATCAACATTCAGCAAGTACTGAATGTACAGACGGACTGTCAGCAGCGTGTAATAAGAGGGTACAATATACTCTCAACCTCTGGTACATCGGAAAACTCACAAGAGATGCAACAGAGGTCATCTGTAGGAAAAACACTGTAATCATACGTCATGACTCCTCCTTGTGTTGCAGTTTTTTCATTTCACTTAATACATATTAGATGGTTATATTCTGTCATTTTACAGTACTTTCTTTGGAACCCCAGGTGCCGAAAAATGTATTTTTTAAACTTTTGTTTGGTGTTTTTGCAGTGTGGAATCCTAGTTCCCATGATGCATTGCAATAGCATCTCTTTGTGGGATCAGACTTCACCCTCCAGCTCATATTTGGTTAAAAAGTTTCTACAGTTCTACAGCTTCATTTAGCAAACACTTATCTAAAGCAGATACAACACAAGCAAGGATCTAGTCAGGAGAAAACAATCTAGATAAGTGCCATCGAACAAATTCAAGTGTGATAGGGTGTTGATGCCAATAGCAGGCTGTAGGGAGGTAATAGGATTTTTGTTTGTTTGTTTTCAGGCTGTCAGGTGCAAAGGTGTTCAGTGATGAGCTGGTCTTTAGTCTTTTCTTAAAGACTGAGAGGGAGTCAGCAGATTGAACAGAGTTTGGTAACTTGTTCCACCACCGCAGACCCACAGAGAAGAAGAGCCTAGCTATCAACCTCGGCCCTGTTGTGGTGATGTTACAAGTCGAAGGGGAGCTCAACTGGGCTTACAAGCTATCGAACGAGAAACTGCAGGATATCACCAACACCGGTGATATAAGGGATTTTTGCCATGCACAATACTTGAAGTATATGGCCCATGTGTGTCGCATGGAGAACAATACCTTGCAAAAGCAGGTATTGTTCAACAAGCGAACACCCAGTAGGACTTGGGCAAATGTTGAAAAGTTACTGGATGTAGACCACACACAGGCAAGGAGGACAATGCTGGATGGCTCGGACTGTAACTGGCTGTTGGACACACGCTTTAGTCCGCAGTCACACCTGAGGGCGGAGAGCAAGCCATAGGGAAAACCTGATGATGATGATGATGATGATGATGCATCAGGCGGTTTTTGTTGGTCGAGCGTAGTGAGCGGAAGGGAGTGTAGATCTGAATGAGAGAGTTCAGGCAGGAGGGAGCTGTTCTCGTTGTGGTTTGTAAGCAAGTGTCAGGGTTTTGAGTTTGATGCAGGCAGCAACTGGAAGTTTCAGTCCCAAACCGACACAATTCCAATTTCACGTCATGTATTTCTAATGCAGTGGCTCAAGATTGTTCAACAACACTAGCAGACTGGAGTTCACTGTTCTAAACAATGGAATGTCCCTTTAACTCCAGATCACACTGACCTTTCTCTACAAAATAACAATACAAAGTGAATCCCTTACTATTAAATAACATAAAACGAGCACCCTGTGACCTGGTGGGAGGAGGCAAGAAGGAAGTAAAAGAGTGAATAAAAATCACAGGAGTGGCAGAGTCACAAAGAAGGAACATAATATTCTTAGTAAATGACTCACTGTTCCAAAAATAGTTTGCAGTCATGGAAGTGACTTAGTCCATTATTTTCTAATTCATAGTTTTAAATTAGATTATTTTTTTAGACATGCTGTTGTGCTTTTTTAAACCCACTGGTTTTGAGTCTTTTTTTTTTCTACATTGTCAATGTACTGCAGGATTGCAGTACTTCCACTACTGTAATGGTGTATCTACACTGTAAAAACAACAACAACAACAAAACAATCCTGTAAACAAATGGTGAAATTCTGGAAACAGGGGTGCCAGAAAAGAAACGGGAAAAAAAAACATTAAAAGATGAACTACTGTAAAATTGATGAAAATAATGGCAAACGTGTACAATAATGACATTTTTAGCTGATATAAAAACAGAATATAATGCAGAATATGGCAGTTCTGTGGTCACACACATTGTAAAAGAACAAATTATCATTTGTTAAAAATACAGAATTTTAATGTGGACATTATGTACAGTATTTGCCTTTTTAAAAATAAATTTCACCACTTAATGTGTAAAAAATAAGTCATTATTTCTATTGGATCTGTAATTTGACAAAGCAGAGAAAAATGAAATTAAAAATAGTATAATTTTGCATTCAAACACTGTGAAAGAAAGAATTAGGATGTTTTAAAGAACAGATTTTTCACATGAGCGTTATTCACAGTCTTGGCCTGATGTTTATGATTAACATGTAAATCAATACCTTTATTCTGTGGTTTTATTAGATATTATCTGTAGTTTTAACAAAACAGGAACATCTGTAAACTAACAGTAAATTATTCAGAAATGTACAGTTAAAAGTCTTTTTCTTTTGACAGTTCATGAAACAGTATTAACATTTATTCCAATTATTTCAACAGAGGATCAACCAAATGGTGTCAATTATTTATTATTTTATTTTTATTTTTTGGAAGATTTTTGTGGCCATATTGTTCCCTCATATTCTGCACCAGACTAAACTCCTGCCACCACTGTCACTGTGAACCTCCATCCATCCATCTGCAATGAGTCAGTTTGACCCGAGGCAGCCATTAAAAACTCATGCCACTGATTTTCTGCCATCGACCAGCCGAGCAGCTGATAGCACTGATGTTACAGTCCGTCCAGTGAGGCTGAAATCTCCTGTTCCTGCTCTGACAGAACCAAAAAACTCCACCAGAAAGTCCTGTTTGTGTGTCCTGACTGCTGTACTGAGCTCTCCACACCTCTGGGCTCTTCACCTCTCGTCCTCAGGTTATGTCACATTCCTGGGAACATGTCGGGACAGAAAGCTCACCTGAAACCAAGACGGGGAAATAATCTCATGCTCTCTGTTTTCATTCAGCCGCACCTGCGCAGGAATGCCATGTTGAGGGATGACATGATTCTGAGGGAGCTCTGCCAGCTCTCGAGCAGAGAACCCATCTGAAAACAACACAGATTGTTTTCCTGCTGAGCTTTGAGATAAACCAGCTGTCACCACACTGATGGAAACGCTGGAGTTTGCACCTGTATCCTCCTCTCAGATCTCCCATCCACAGTTCCATTTCCACTGTTGTCTTTTCTGGTTTTACTGGACTCAGCGCTGCCAGTCCCAGCACCTCTCCACCCTGCAGCTCCTACTGTTTGTCGCTGTATGTCGATTAACCAGTCATGGCAGTGACATGTGGAATTTTTCATTCCCTCGCCCCGGGGGCACCATGCTGTTCGTGCCTGTGCATCCTGCTGCTGCCTCTTTTTTTTTTTTTTTTTTCCTCCACTCCTGCCTCCTCTTTTTCACGCTCACTCATTCTCTCTCGCTGGTATTATTGTGAGTCAGCCGGTGTCGAGCTGGGGTTTGTTGTTTTGTGGTCAGCTGTATGGGGTCGCGGTGGCGGTGCTGGCAGTGACTGATCTCCTCTCCATGGCCTGTCCTTCCTCCGGCTCTAACTCCTACACCGTGGTCATCATCCCGCTCAAGACCAGCCTCTACAGCCTGGACGCGCTCCGCTTCTACCTATGGGTGAGGACCAAGTTTGTGTTTTCTGGGTTTTACACCAAAGTTAGAAACTCCTATCAGCTGTCATGTTGTTTCCCTGTTTAAAGACAAACAAGATCACAGCTACAATATCAATTAAAGCATTTACAGCCTCTCATATCTATCACCTCTTTACACCTACATGACCTTTTCTTCTCTTCTGGAATGTGTCGTTTAAACGGATATTTTAAGGTCATTTCGTACAAACAGATGTGCCAGATGCTGGAAGAGGTTTGTGTCCCTTTAGGCTCACATAACTTACATATTTCTGTCGTTAATTTAGGCTAAATTGCAGCACTAAAAGCAACTCTGACTTATCGTAGAGTGAAAACATACATTATGTTGCTCACTGTACATACAAGCTCGAACAAGCTACTGTGGAAGGCGCGCCAAAGTGCAATAACAACTCGAGTACTGATTTCAGAATTCCCATCTGAGGATTAAATTCACTTTGGAGTCAACTACCAATCATCTTCTACGTTAATGGTGCATTTTCTATGAGATGTAAGGAAACAATCCATCAAAATTTCCTTAGTGTCCGCAGTGATCATGTTTAAAATATTTTTAGCTCATTTACATGCTAGAAAGAGTCGAATTTCTGTCTAAAAATGACTGAAATAAGTCAAATGACTGCCGTAGTTTGTTGTTGTAGCTGCTGGCATGATGCCACTTCCTTCGTAGAGATTTACTAGATGCCAAAAAGAGATCGACTTGTCCGAAATATACACCAGACGATAAAAGAGACCACAAAGAGAAGGAAACTAAAGTACAGAAATGTCAATGATATGTTTTCAGATAGTATTCTGTACTTCATCCACAAAACAGGAATGACAGATTCAGCTTTAAAGTCTCCTGCTTCGTAGATTTTTTTAGTTGTGATAACTGGAGTCCATCAAATACGCCGGTTGGTTGATATTATCAGCTCATATTGGGATGATAGAGATACGTGGGTGTCAGTGTACATGTTGTCCTGAAAATGCAGGTATGAAAAAGATGCTTGGGGTGATTTAGAAATGGTGTCGTCATGGTAAGCTGCCAACGAGAAAGTTAATAGACAATCACTCCATAATGTGTGCTTTACTTTAGGTATCCATATATGTATACAAATGAAGAATATTGGCAAAAATCCAGTTTGTTCAGCCTGTAGTCAGGGCAAACTTCTGCTTGAATGTCCAAATCTAACTGTAAGACTCAATCCGAACACCGAATGTTTCAGGTACAGTGCTAGAGAGGAGGGATGGCGCCTAATCCTCCAAAGCCCTTAAGGCTTGCTTGGATCTCGTGTTAGGTTACGGGACAACTTGTATGTTCTGGTCCTCGTGGGTCTTCTGCTTTCTGTGGGGGTAACTATCTGCTATCTATCTCCGGGGTTTGGCTGATTTTATCTGGCAACGGACTGGATGTTACTGTACGTCTGGAACAGCTGTCAAAGGCCAAGATTCTAAGGATTGTTGTCTAGATATGTTAAAGGGGCTAGTTGGGTCAGGGTTCCAGGCTGAGAGGACCCCTTTTGAACCTGGATGGATTCCTCTGCCTTTGACCTTTGTTGTAATGCTGTGACGTGTTCTGGTTTGTCTACCAATATACAATTTTGGTGATGATTTGTATGTACTCCAGGCCTTCTGCTAAGGTTTTGAAGAAGCTGTCTGTTTGTGCTGCCCTCAGTCCTTGCTCCTTATGTAGTCTCCCCATTGGGTCACAGGTACTCTTGACCATCGTGAACCAAGTACAAGTCTCATCACAACCCTTCTGAAGTCATAAGGGTCTTTCTTGGTATTTTCTCTGGTATGAAAAGGCTGAACTTTTTCAGACTCTTCTGCTTCATGGGCAAGGGTCTCACAGAGGTCACGTTGATGCAGTGAAATCAGAGGGACAGTTTCTAGAGATGCATTGTTTGAAACCACCACCTGATTTCAATCTGAACTTTCCTAAAAGAAAAGACATTTAAAATTCCTTGGCAACACCCTGCTCTTTTAACAGAACAGGTTAACACCACTCAGTTGTCATCTTGGGGCCTGTAATTGAGAACACATTGGTCACATTTTCATTGCCACCCTGCCAAAGGTAATAGTGACAGAGCTGCTCCACCCCTTGTTGCTGAGCCAGACATTAGCTGGATTCAACAGAAAAAGGCCGTCTTTCCTCACTGGGAGTGTCCAGCCTTGATGAAGCAGCAGACCTGATCCAAAAAGGGAGTGATACCTTCTAAGTTTAAGCAGCGCTGGAGCTAAACGTCCATTGGAGTTGCCTTCCCACCTCTTACCTGAACATTAGAAAGGAACATAATCCAATGGTTTAAACTTCCCTGTCTTACTTACCTTTTCAGCCTTCCAAACCTCTGTTCTCTAAATCTAACCTTTAAAGACATTCTGCTGGTTAGTCACCCTGATCAAATGCTCCACTTGTTCCACTCCAGAGGAATGCCTCAGGGTCCCTAACGTCTCGGATTCCACTTTTAGATTCAACTCGGATTATATGCAGCCACCATGAGGACTGGGATTTACCTTCAGGCAATCAGGAGGACCAAGCTTGGTCTGCGATCGATGAAAAAACTATAAATGAAGGAAGCTTTAACGCTCTTGATTCCAGCAAAAGTACACAAAGAAAAACAAAAAGGCAAAATTTGAAAAACACAGCCAGTGGGTGAAATATAAGTCAAAACCTAAACCAATTGGAAAGAAGTTGGAAAGCTTTAGACTTTGTGAAGACTTCTGTTAGTGGATTAATGTCATCCTCCGCAGAGAACGAAGGGGAACTAGAGCTATAGCTATTTTGAGACAACTGCTGAATGATTCACATACATACAGTGGAACCTGATGTTTCATGTTGTGTATTTAACTACTACTGTCGTCAGTCTGTTTTTTTACTCATCTTTGCACCATGTGTGAGTGCTGCAGTCATCTCAGTGACACATTCTCACAAGTCAAGTTTGGTCCTCACAGTTTCCCGTTAAAGGCTCGATATAACCAGGTTTCAACTAACTGTAAATCTGTAGTCATGAGCTGTAACTACCCAACAATAACAGTGACTTTAGTTTATTCTACTACTCCGGATAGGATAACAGATTAATTGCATTTTCGCGACCCTCAATATACATCAAATTGGAACCGTTTTTAATGTTTTAGAAATGAAACAATTCACAGTGTTCCATTGGTGTAAATCATTAGCGAAAAGTCAAAGCGACTCCAATGTCCTGAACTCGTGATCCATAAGGTGAATCAGCACCATCGTATATCATGACATCCTGGTGTTTGTAACACGGTTTCCTTTGTTTGAGTCTATTTAAAGTGCATGTAATCCAACTGAGTGGAGACAAAAGAGCTGAAGGCCTCCTGCTGTTCAGTAGTTGGGCTCTGTTGGTACACAAAGCCTCGGGGCCTCTGCAAGACAACAGGCAGCGCTGTGCCGATCACACGGCTTTACATCAGGCCTGTAGTCGAGCTTGTTAGTCCAACCCCCCTGGTACCAGCAACAGACACAATGGAAACATGTACATGCACAGCTAAACTAGCGATATTATGAAATGTTGTGGGAATAAAAACCTCACCCTGTCACCTGTTGTTTCAGATTAAGCGTCTGAAGGATCTAGAGAAGGAGAAGGACGCTCTGTGTTCTGGTCTGGAGGTTCTGGAGAAGGCTCGCCTCTGGTACCTCCAGCGGCTGGAGGCGAACAAGGCCCGGCAGGACAGAATCGAGGCCAAAAGTGGGCTCAGCTCCTTTCTGGAGGATGCAACAGAGGTACGAAGCAGGGCTGGTGTTAGGGCCTCGAGGTGTGTTGAGTTTTAAGTATGATGAATGATTACAATCAGGAACGAGTTACTGAGGCAGTCACAAACTTCTAAGTGGAAGTAACTGAGACAGGTTGAGCAATATAGAAGCTGTAAACATCACAACAGGAAGCTGCATTGTAGAGTTTTATAGATGGGGTTGGCTTAAAGCTGTCATAGAGTCACAGAATGCAAATTTGGTAATAATCAATTATTTGTGAGTAATCTTGGTAATGAGATTTGAATCATCTGTAAATAGGCGTTTGCTGCATCATTAAGGCAGCTGAATGGTGAGTGACACTTGTCCAGGCGGGACAAAGTAAGGGTGTGGATGAGGTGTAGTTTTGACAATATTTCAGATTCGTAGATAGTGGGATTCAACCAGAGTCATAAAGTGCTGATTGAAGTTGAGGTTTTGATTGATTATGATCCTTTAAATAAGACTCGTCCTCTACGAATGTGATTAGAACTATGACTGGTGTCATTTCATGTGTCTCTAAGCTCAATGACTGCTCTGCTTGTGCCTCTCCACAGGCTCGGTCCTGCCTCCTCAGGTCTCGTATCCAGCGGGTGAACGGCTCTCTGGGCTCTGTGATGAGTGAAACCAATGCAATGAGCAGCAGTAACCCGTCTCTGCCTGAAGCAGTGGCAGACAGCGACCTCCGCTGGCACAACTCAGTACTAACGCAGGTGAGGAAAAGACTGAAATAGTTTGTAATACATGACTGAAGAGTGAACAAACTGATGAAATGTTAAACTAGTAGTGAAGAGTTATTCTGTTTCTCTCTGTCTGATTTCTCAACGATTCGTCTGTTTGTTCCTATATAATATTGTCACGGTGCCTTGTGCCATTTTTCTTCTTTAACAGAAAGTGACTGACAAGAATCGTCAGATCTCCTTGTTAGAACTGGAAAAAGACGCTCTGCTTGAACAGCTCGATGAATTGCAGGCCCGTTAACTGCTGGGAAACACGTAAATACACTTGTGCTGCACTGCAAACTTACATTTCACTGAGTGTCACAACATTTAGCCACTTGTAAATATGTATTTAAATCAATAAATTAGAGTCAACGATGCATCATTTGCTTCTTTGTGTTCTTTCCAGTGCTGTAAACCAGCTTTACTTAAGAATTTTTCTATAATATTGTTGTCGTGTTTGCAGTAAATACATTTAAATAAATAAATAACTACTAGTACTATTTCAGCAGCTAGGGTGCCAAAAAAATTACTGTGATTCTCCAAAAGTAAAATACATTTTAAAGCCTTAACTTTACATGAGATCATGTGTAATTTTGGCTTTCTAATGTTCAATGAAGGATGATTCACATGTAGAAACAATGAACTTATCTTTAATATCTAATAATTTTTTTTGTATATTATGAGATATAGTACAGTTACTAATTATGCTCCTCAATTAACAGTTGTCACTCAAAACACATGACCATTTGGTGAAACATAATGTATTTTGAGTACCAACAACAACATTAAAGTAATGCTGACTTTCTAAAGCATGAACAATGAAGTCATATACAGTAACACAGATCATTCTGATTTATAAATACTTTTACTTTCAATAGTTTAAGTACATGTGGAACTTGCATTTAGGATTTTTACATCTTGGCGTAATGTATAGTGTTGTATCGGTGCTTATGAATACCTCGTTTGCTGCTGTATTCTACAATACATGCCTTATCTCGTGCAACTCATTTTGGAATTTTCAAACAGTATTTCAGTGTATTTATTGCTAATAATGACCAATAAAATCTATAAAATTCTAAATGTTGCATCTGAAATGCTAAAACAGGTGCTCTTTAAATCAAGATACTTGTGTCTTTAAGCTGAACAGCATCAGCGTTGTCTACGGAGGACAACCCAGCATCACTCCTGTCACTCCTGGTTCTTCCGTTTCCGTCCCCTACATGAGGGTTTGCTGTCTGGACAAGTCGCAGCAGCCTTTCCCGGTGGTCCCTTACTGCTGATAAACTTTATCTCGCCTCGTCATCACGCATGCTTGCAGGAATTTTCTTTCCTGCACTGCACAAATGTGTAGTCTTGCAGACAGAAAAAGAAAAAAAACACTATCAGGATCAATACAGAGTGCACATAGAAGATATGTGTCTGGCACACATGCAGGTGTTTTTTTTTCTTTCAGCATTTAAACTAAGACAATAAACTTAATATTATCACTAATTATCATTAGCTATTCAGCATCACCACAAAAAAAGCTACAGCTGACAGAAATGCCGTTAAAATCACCAACATTAACAAATTCATCCTGAGGGGAGCATGTAAAATGCTAATGTAACTAGCATGGCTAAAAACAATAATTTGTTGTTTTAGAAAGTATTGGAACTGTTTATGGATATAAGAAAATAAATGACAATAGTGTATTTGTCATATTGTCCATTAGAAGTGATGGTAAATATGTATTTTATTGTATTTTTTTATTTACTTTTGACAAAGCCAAGTTGTCTGTTTCCCTGTTTCTGGTCTTCATGCTAAGCTATGCTAATCACCTGCAGGCTCCAGCTCCACACTTACAGACGTGAGATTAGTATTAATCTTCTCATGTATTGTCAAGAATTTAATTATGCGAAATGTCAGAGTATTCTTTTTACAATATTGCCCTTCCCATCATGAATGCTGACTCTTAGCCAAGCTAGCAGCTCTTGACACTCTAGCATTACCACGCTAAGGTGCTCAATATTCAAATAATGATAATAAACTTGTATATACAGCATTTGTCTTAATAAAGTTACAAAGTGCTTAACAATTAGAGTTAAAACATTAATACAAATGGCAGAAAAGTAAACAAATATAAAGCAAATACCAATGCTAACAGGCTAATGTTTTAGGTGAGCTAATATAATTATGTTCACCAGCATTATTTGTCTTACTGGCAGATAGCTAACACTGTGAATGTAATTTGAATCATCAAGTTTTCTATTTCTAAAAGGCGATAGATTTAAACCAGTCTGTCCTCCATCTTGTTTGTTATTCTACATTATCTTTTCTATGTTTTCATTTTTCCATGTTTTCCAAATCTTGTCCCCGATTGTCCTCAAGTGTGTTTACCAGCGGGCCCATGGTGGTCCTGTGTGTTTGGATGACATGTTGTTGTCAGTCTGAACTTTAGTGCCCAACAAGAAGCTTTACAGTCACTGTGTAAGAAGGTCACTAGAACCAAGAGATGAAATGATGCAACATGAGGGCTTATTGTTGAAACTCTTGATTTAAAACAAGATTTTGTGCAGATTTCTGCGTCGCATGTTGTGACAGGTTGAAAAGTGTAGGGGGTTAGCACATGTGACACAACGCCACAAATAGATTGGAATTAAATCCAGATAATTCCCCGCAACCTCCTCCCCCCCCATTCTCTGGATTAAATCTGTTGCATGCATAGGCAACAACTTTTACAGTGGAATAGAAAAATGCCCACGAGGAATCCACACAGGAATCCGATTACAATCAGCCCGTGCGCTTCAGAAAAGAAAACATCCATTATGGCGGAGGCTTTCATATAAGTAGCTTCATGTTTTCTATCTTCAGAGCGCCACTGAACCATCAAGCCCAGGGTACCAGCACTTGGCTAATTATTGGGTCTAATTCACATGCTGCTCTGCCAAGACGCCTTTTGTTGAGTTTTTGTCATGCCTTCGTGCCTATCAATGCCATTCTTCCATACCGGCACGGTTCACTTCCACTGCACTCTGCTGGTCTCTCCAAACCCATTCTACTTATATACAATGTCATGTTTACTTTTTTTCCTTTAATTTGTGGTTTTGATAGGGCTGAAAATCAGTTTCCGTGCAGGTCAGCGGAGGTGGGAAGCAAAAACAGGCAAAAAAAAAAGAGTGGAGCTGAGGTGTTTCAGGAGTTTCCTCTTAAGAGGCTGAGGGCTCCCTGATAAATGCATTCCTGAAGCTATTAGGAGAGAAAAACTTCCTGAGAACCCCGAGCTGATTTACAGTAAGTAGGTGGTCTTTGAAGAGCACTCAGGTAACTGAGAAAACAAACGAGACAGAGGAGATGCTTCAGGTTTGAAATGCTGCCTCCAAGTTACCACTTAAAACCATTATTGTCATATGATGTTCACTTCAAGTGGCCGTAAAGACACTAAACAAGACAAGAGTTTTAATTGAAGACAGGACCGACCTTGTTTTTGTGCTACGGCAAGTCGAAGCGAAAACATGCTGTGAAAAAAAAAAGGAGGCATCACCTTATTCTGTTTACACGTTACAAATGGTTTTCTGATTTTACCACCACAGGACAACGTCATGCGTGCATTAGAAAGGTTCAAACAAACTGCGTATGAACACTTAGTGAAAGCATATAATAATACATGCATGAACTCCAGTTTCTATGTTTATTTACATGGTTTTAGGAATATATGAACCCTGGTTTGTACAATTTGTCTAATAAACTTGATGACTTTCTGCCCTTGGTTCTTCAGTTTAGAGCTCTGAACATTGAATTAGAATTAGTCCAGCATAGCTTGATTTGTACGCTGACTTCTCCTTTCAGTAAGAGATTAAGTGTTCAACATGCCCCTCGTGCAACCCAAGAAGCAAATTAGCCCCTATTTCTATTTTTATTGACATGATTTTCGGAATATATGAGCCCTTGTTTGCACAGAAGGTTTGTCTCAGAAAGGAGAGCCATTATATTTAAAGTACATAATGCAATTTTTTCTTCTTTGCAGGGTTGGTTCCTTTATTCAGAGCTTGGTAAATTTAATTTGAAATAATGATGATTGTCCACCACACCCATTTTAGTAGATCTAAGGATCTATCTAGTCTAACAGGGAAATGACCCTCTCTTATGTACACGGTGTCAGAAATATACCAGTTTGTACAGAACATTTGCCCAACATAGGAAAGTTAGATTATTTAGATTGCACAATTAAAAAAACTTTTCTTTTTTGCAGGGATTTGCAACTGTTGGTTTCTCAATTTTGAGCTGTGAAAAGGGGAAATTTTATTTGAATGAATGATGATCAGGCCATCAAGGTCCACAATAATGCAATAGAATTGAACGTATATCTTGAGTTGTGCTCTAATGTCTCCTTTCAATAAGGGAGCTTGTTACTTAATGCCCTTTTAAGTGGCTTTAAGGATCTATTTAGTCAAAACGCATATTAACCCCTATTTCTATTCTTATTTAGATGGTTTCAGGAACATATCAGTTTGCACAGCAAGTTTGTCTAAGTACAGAAAGCCATAATATTGAAATTGCAAGATAAAAAATTGGACTTTCTGCATTTGCTTACTTAATTTGAAGCTCTGAAAGGAAAGGATTTAATTAGAATTAATGATAATTAGGCCATCAAAGTCCACAGTAATGCAATTGGATTGAAATTCTAGCTTGATTTGTGCTCTTACGTCTCCTTTTAAAAGGGGTTAAATGTTCAACTTGTCCTTTAATGCCCTTTAAGGACACGTCTATTCTTATTCACATGGTTTAAAGAACATATCAGTTTGCACAGTAAGTTTGTCTAAAAAAGGAAAGCGATAATATTTAAATTGCATAATAACAAATGTGACTTTCTACATTTGGTTCCTCAAGGGGGATTTAAGTTGAACTATTGATGATTAGACCATCAAATTCCACAATAAATCCTTGATTTGTGCTCTAAACTCTCCTGTAAGTGTCCAACTTGTTCCCCCAAAAGCAATGTATTCAAAATTCTTATTTTAATTTCACTTCTACAGCCTGCTCAGGACTCCACTGTCATACTAATCAATGTGCAGCCAGTCAGAGGCACCTGCAGTAAAGACTGTTCAGAGTTTCTCACCAAACAGAAACCACAGTGACCTTGATGTGTCTATACATTACCACACCAAAACTGCGACATGCTGCAAAATAGGTAAGAAAAAAAATTATTTGTAACATGCACTGCTCCCTGAAGTGAAAAATGAAAGTCCATGTTCATGCATCTTGTTGTTGCTTTTAATATCTGCTTTCTCTGATGCTTCACAGTAGTCACAATGTCAACGAAAACTCATTGAAAATAGATTTTATTCTTTACTGTAAAAACACAAGGTTGTCTTTCACTATTTGTGTGTCTTTTTCCTCCTTAATAGTCTAATACTCAGCAGGTTTAAGAGACCAGCAGCTAGTAAACCGCCTCCCCGCTGTCGCTCAGGCTGGTTTTGGACTCTCCATCACTGTCTGTCCTCTGCGCCCTCTGGTTGTCTCCGAGTGACATCTCCATCCCGGAGACGTTCAAGTCCAGCAGCCTCTGCAGGTGTTTGATGTAGTCGATGGCCGCCCGCAGCGTCTCCACTTTGCTCAGCCGTTTGTCCTCAAACTCCTGCGGCAGATGCTCCCGGAGACGCGCGTAACCCTCGTTTACGCAGCGCACCCGGTGTCGCTCCCTTTCGTTCCGTTTGCGGATAAACGCGGGCTCGAAGGAATAATCACACACACCGAAGGGGAAATAGGATAAGCGTCTGTAAGGCGACCTCTGGCCGGGGTCCAGGTAAGCCGCGTCCAGGTGGAAGGGCAGTCCGAGCCGGAGCGCGTCTCTGTAGTGCGCACCGCTGCTGTCCATGGAGAGGCCGTGGAGAGCCAGAGGAGGCACGAAGGCAACATGGTCCATTAAGTCCTTACTGTGGTATGACATCTTTCTAAAAAACAAATATTAAAAAGATAGACCTATAAATCAAACAGGAAAACTGATCCAAATGATTGTGCACCAAATGAATCCTGTCAGCTCACCCTGCAGAGTCTCCTCACGATCATTTCGTGTTTCGCCAATCTCGACTCTCGTCAATTTGTGATGAAATATCCAGACTGCGATCTTCTACAAGCCGACTGTCCTCGATCAGGACTTTGTCAGAGTCGGTGTCAGCCTGTTTGTTGGGGTTTTGAGGCTGCAGGGTGGGTGTGATCCGGGGCGGAGATGCAGCCATGTAGCGTTCTCATCAAGATAAAGAACTGTTTACAGAACGCGTTCTTCCTTCCTGTGAGGCAGTTCTCTTCACAAAATATAATACGATCAGGAAAACTTTATGGGCTGATAAGAGGCTGACTTTACTGCTTCTAATGGATCTTTTATTAATGTCTGTATCAACAATGAGGCATGAAGACGCGTTTCAGGTAGATTTGGGGATGGAAGATCCAAATCTGAGTTCAGCAGATCCGGTTTTAATAACATGCCAAAAGAAGAAAAAAATGTTTGAAATAGCAGATATTCAAGGAAAACTGAAACCTCTGACTGCTTAGCAATGAAGTAACAGAAGCTAGTATTTGTAAAAATGCAAAAAAAAAAAGGGGAGATTTAACAGCTTTTTTCACATCTGAGTCACATTAGACCAAGTCCAGATATATATATAGATGGGTTAAATCAGGACAGTATTATGTCAGAGAGGCTAAAATGTCTTCAAATCACAGTCTCTAAGTCATGAACACTTTAATCTAGAAGTGTTTGAAAATCTTTTTGGCATGCAGACTACATCAAAAACTAGTACAAACTAAGTCAAAACTATATTGTTCCACAGAGGCTAAAGATTCTTGTGATCTCTGATTCATGAAGCCTTTATTCTTTTTGTAAAAATGCATAAATGCAAGAAGCATGATTATATTAGATGGTTTCTGATCTAGACCGGGTGTGATGTGACCGAGATGCAAAAAATAAGCAGTGAAATCTCCCTTTTTTGCATTTTCTCAAACAGAAAAAAGGTTTCACGGATCAGAAACTGTGTTTTAAAGACTCTTTAATTTCTGTAGGACAATCTAGTCCAGACTTGGTCAATCTATAGGAAGTGGTTTTAGATCTGAACCTGGTCTCATGTGGTTTACATGGAGAAGAAAAAAAAACTGTGATATCTCCCATTTTTAAATGTCATTTTCACAAATAGATTAAAGGTTCCACAAATTAGAAATTGTGCAATCAAGACTATTTAGCCTCTCTGACATATAGTCCAGATTTCATGGTTCCACATAGAGTGGGCTCAGATGCAAAAAGAAAAAATTAAAAAAAAGAGAAAGAAAGAAGAACTGCTTTGAAATCTCAATTTTTTTTTGTCTTTTCATACAAAGCATAAAGGTTATACAGATTAGAAACTATGCCTTAAAGAGTCGTTAGTCACTCTGGGATCATCTAAGATCCCAGAGTTGATTATTCTGCATATAGGGATTTTAGATCTAAACCTGCTTTGATTTGGTCCAGATGCAAAAAGAAGAAAAAGAAACAATTAAAAATAAAGCTTAGAGAGGAAAAGGAGTGGAATCTCCATTTCTTTTGCATTTTCACAAATAGAATAGCACTTTCACAATTCTATAGGTAGGTTTTAGACAGCATTAAGAATTTACCTAAAATCTCCAACATGGATTCACATAGAATGTGGGGAAAACAGAGAATCAGCTGCTTAGCAATGAGGGTGGGTAATTACATTGATTGTGAAGCTCTTTCTTTCTTTCTTTTTCTCCCTTTATTTCTTTGTATGTCAATAACACATTGTTTATTTAACTGTTTTTCAGCACTTTTGGTTAATTTTGCTTTTTAAACTGGACAATAAGATAGCATCAGTGAAAGTCAACAGCCTATATTTTACATCTGTTCAGAACATTTCCCCTCTCTGGGACAGTGCATGTCCCTGTTGACACATATTTCTACTGAATATCAGCCACACTTGGCAGCAGCGCTGGTGTTTGGACACAAACTGACCTCTGATCAGCCAAACGCTCCTGCACGCTGACTTGCTATTGCGCATGCGTGTAGAGACAGTAACGCTGTCATGGCCCCGTTCAGGGAGGTTTTGTGTTGGTATGTTGTTGTTTTTATGTCCTCTTTCTCTTCAATTCATGACTATTTCTGCCACGAAGCAACACCTTCGGTCGTGTCGAGGTACATTTGTGAACTTACGCAGCCGAAACACCTGAACTCGGTTTGGTTTGACGGTTTATGGAGGCGAAAGTTAGCTAGTTTTGCTAACTAGCTTGCTGGTTGCTGCAACAGTCAGTTTAAATCAAACGTTAGCTGCTGATTTGGCAGCTTCAGTGAGAGTTGTGCAAGACCTGGCTTTGGTATGTGGCTGTTTCAATTTGCTTTCATACCTGGTGTCTTATTTCACAGGGAGAGACACGTAAAGCTACCTTTTGATTGTACACGGTTACTAATGGACATCAGCTGTTGAATTCAGGTAAGCTAATGCAGCTCACAACTCGTGACAAGCTTTATGTTGAATGTTGAGTGTTTTCCTTTGCAAAATGTTGTCTGTAATCTCCTGTAGCAGTCACACGACTTTAGAGCCAGAGTTTGTGTCTTATATCAGCAGCCAAACCCTCAAGCAATCAGCTAATTCTAATAACTAGCTTACTGGCTAAATGCTCAGTACTGGCTAACTCTGGGGTTGAATCTGCAGGATGAATGACATGAACCTGAGTCCTGTGGGCATGGACCAGCTCAGTGTGCCCTCTGTGAGTGCCAGCCACCTGGGTCTGCCCACCTCCCCCACTCACAACCCCATTCCCACTCCAGGTAAGGAAGAAACTACCTGCCTGAGCTGTTTGCTCAAGCTGCAAACTCATTAAACCTCATCTTAACTGTGAGAATACTCTTCGTCACATATTTAGTGGGTTGGTTACAGATATATGGAGATATTATGCATTCTGATCTGTGTCGTAAACATGCTCAATCTGTCAGAGGGGTGTACTTTGAAGTGCATTTCACTGCAAACCGGTTGAGCAGTATGTTTGCAATACCACTGAATTAAAGTGTGCAGTTACTGTAGCACAAGCTGTACTTGTCACAATGCCACTGGAGCGTGCAGGGCATTCAGTTGGTATGTTTTCATGTGTGGTCTTGATTTGCAGCCAGGTTTGTTTTACACTGCTCTTATTGCAGCTAATAGAACAGATTAAAAAATTAGTTATTCAATGAATAATATAAGCTGACTTTGATGTGCTAGAAACTACAGTGATTTCCACGTATCCTACACTGACTGACTTTGCCAGACTTAAATGTACTTGTTAGATATCATGTTTGAATGTATGAAGTTCAAAGTTCAACTTTAATGTGCAGCTGTCATGTTAGAATTGAGCAGCTGCATTGAGAGTTACTGAGTGGTTAAATATACATAGTAACTGACACAAATACCAGTTTTCTACCAGCATTCCTCTCTTGCAGCATTTACAGTAGCAGCGCTTTTTACCGTGTTAAGTTTATATATTCCTCATAGCTCTTCATTCTGACAACCTGTTGCTCTCGACTGAAGTAGGTGGTACATTGTGTGGGGTTTTTTTTGTGCACAATGTGCATCAAATGTCCCCTTTTATTGTAGTGCACACAGAACCTGATAAAGAAAACCTCTTTAGCAAAGAAAGTTGATAACCACTGTTCTGATATCCATTTTCTCTGATTGGGGGGTTCGGTTTAGAGCCAGCTAACATAAAGAAAGCCTGGCGCACTTTCTTCATGGTTCACTCCTCTGATTCCAGCTGTGAAAATTTATAAAAGTTTGATGTACTAAAATGATAGATGGATAACTCGAAACTCATCTGTCATTGGTGACTTTATTATCTGTTTAAGTGTGCTTTAAAATGTTCAAGCAGACAAGTTGCCATCATATTCTCTACTCCAGCACCTCTTCACCTGTTGATGGGTTTTATGTTTCAGGCATGCCAGTGGCCATCCCCAGTCTGGGCCCTTCCCTTGGTTCCCTCCCCTCTGCCTTATCGCTGATGCTCCCCATGGGTCCGCTGAGTGACAGAGGAGTGATGTGCGGCCTGCCGGAAAGGAATTACTCCTTGCCGCCTCCTCCGTACCCCCACCTGGAGAGCAGTTATTTCCGACACATACTGCCAGGTCGGTTTGAGGTTTCTAAATAGTTTCTGGTGATTGCTGTCGTGTGAATGCTTGTTCAATAGTAATAACTAGTTTATTTATGTCAGAGAGCTGTTAAATGAATATAGCCAGACAGCAGAGGAGAATTAGTCATACTGCAGTTTTGTCACACTCCCTCCATGTTTGCTCCGCAGGTATTCTGTCCTACCTGGCAGACCGTCCACCACCTCAGTACATTCATCCCAGCAGCCTTAACATGGATGGGACCTTGTCTGTTGCCAGCAACAACCCCTCAGGTCTGGACCCCTACAGTGGCCCTGGAGGCCCACTGGAGCAGGGCCTGGTGCCCATGGACTCCAGACAGGTCAGCGGCCAGGGTGACCTCCACCAGACTGGCGCTCATGAGCTGGACTCTACAGGGTTGGCGATGGAGTCACGCGTCAGCAGCCCCATGTCCCCGGACCGCATGGGAGAGGAGCTGGCCACTATGGATGGAGTTGGGGTGGTGGCGGTGTCTGACACCCAGCAGCAGCTTGGCGGGGGAAGGCAGCCTCAGCCTCACGAGGGCCTGGACTCTTCTGGTGGTGTGATGCCCCTCCATGGACCTCCTGTGCTGGAGCTACCAGTGGTGATGGAACCTGATCACATGGGGGGACGAGTGGGAAACTCTGGGGCAGGAGGAGCTGGAGGACTTGGGGAACAGCTCCACTCAAACGGGGAGCTAAACTCGGGTGTTGTGAGCGTGGTGCTCACCGGCTCCATGGCCAGCCAGAGCCAGCTGGAGCCAGTGTCCCTGCATGGACACTCTGGGATGGGGCTGGAGGCGGTTAACGTGTCCCCCATCACTGCAGAAGTGTCGCTGGGGCCAGAAAACAACCTGGTGCTGGTCAACTCCACCCTACAGCTGGAGGATTCTACTTCCAACAAGGAGAACCTGGTGTCTGCTTACACCATGTGTGAGTTTGTAATTTAGTTTTTAAAGCCAATAAAAAGTGGACATAAAAATACATTTTGAATTAGTTTTTCTCAAGCACAAAAAACCCGATGATATTAATGATTCTACTTGGAAAGTAATGATGAAAAGAGAAAAAAGGCTTTTGGAAGTTTTGTCATGTGGTGTAACACTGGTAAAAACATCCAAAATTATGTTTTTGCTTTTGGCGGTATTCAGATCTGACTCGACACTCATCAAACAGAGCTTTGTAGTGCTGATGTAACTGCTCAGTCATGTGGAGCCTGCATGATGGCAGCGAATTCCATAATCTTGTAAATAAAACAAAACAAAAAGACAAACTTAAATGTGTCCAAGAACCTCTAAATTAGGGTGAATTGCGTGCACATCACAGTGTTGACTGAAGCGATATTTGGTTCAGTCCTAATGTCAGCTTTTGTCATGCAGCCACGTTTTAGGATTTTCATTGTTGATTATATGAAGATGTGCAACAAAAAAGCTCTTCACATTGTTTATGTGCAGTTAATGTAAGTTTCTCAGACAGCTCTAGCCTGCACTAACTTTGTTCTGCTGGTTTTGTTGCAGGGTGCACACTATGTGAACGCTCATATACCTCAGACTGTCCGGAACACGGCCCGGTCACCTTCATCCCTGATGCTCCCATCCAGAGCCGAGCTCGCCTCTCTCTTCCACGTCCACTGTGCCTGCGCATCTCAGTGGCTGACGAACCTCTTGGTGAGATTGCTAACACTCCTAAACAGTGTCTTTTTGGGACTAATATTTAGACAGACGTGTTCTGTGGACTGACACAGCAGTTATATTTAGCAGATAACTTAAATGGCAGATTATAAGGCAAATTTTTTAGTCAGTTTTGGTGAGCCCAAATGTTATTTAACTGGTAAATGGAATCATAAAAGCACACACACAGTGTTGATGTTTACCTTCAAGTTTGCATTGTTGCATTACTATGAATATTTGTGTGTGTTCCTCCTTATAGGAGTCTTTGCACGGGACGTCATTCCTCCGAGGACCTGCTTTGGACCAATAGTTGGCCAGCATTGTAGCAGTGTGGATCTCTCTGATTGGCTAGAAAAGGACACACCTCAAATATGGAAGGTCCGTGCTGTGGTTTGTGTTGAACTGAGGTTGTCTCAGGCAGCGCAAAACCCTGCTTAATATAATAATTGACAATAAGTGATTTCTCCTGCCACAGATGTACCACAACAATGTGCTGGAGTTCTACATTGTGACGACAGATGAGAACGAATGCAACTGGATGATGTTTGTCCGCAAGGCGAGGTACGACGCCAAGATATGCTAATGATCATTTATTCTGTGTATATTTAAAAAAACGTTAAAGAGTATGCATTGTTCGTAAACTGCACAACAAATGAAAAAAGAGAGCTGGCATAAAAAGCAGTGTTCTGTTATAATTTGGATGTGTGTTTGTGCATTTAGGACCCGCGAAGAGCAGAATCTGGTGGCGTATCCTGCCAATGGTAAACTGTTCTTCTGTACAACCACAGAGATCCACCCGGACCAGGAGCTGCTCTTCTACTACAGCAGAGACTACTGCAGGCTGATGGGTGAGAGGACGGAACAGGGATGAGTGTTGTATACTCATTAAGAAACAAAAAAAAAAAAAACAACACTAATTACAAACAGGATTAGCATTGCTCTATTTTATGTTTTGTTTTTAATTTCCTTTTTGTCATTCTTTACTTTAGAGTTGAAAGCATAAATAAATGCAGGACTTTTTCTTTGACAGCATTTATGTTGTGTGATATATATATTTTAATGTGACAAAAGTTTTGAATATTTCTTCTACAAATGCCAATACAAATGTTTACAGTTGCTAAAGAAAAGCCCCCAAATCAATAAGTCCCACAATTTCCACAAATTTATTGTTTAACTTAAATGCCTAAGATTGTTGCACTTGTGTCAACAAGCATTATCAGCATTAACACGAGTTAATTTCACAACACTTTTTAACACTTTCTTGACAAGATAGAGAGAGCTCAAACATCACTACATGTAGGAAGTAGAAATATTATAATAAGTTGTATAATAAGTTAGAATGCCACACAATCTGCAGTTCAGCCGAAGAGCAGTGAATTTTTGTCTTGTGACTGTTGGTCACAGGTGAGTTGTTATTGGCTTCATGTCTGCACTGAGGAGCACAGAATTCTTTTTGCTTTTTACAGAATGTGGCTGCAAATTATTATTTTTTGTCAAGTTTTTAAATTTAAAATTTTGATCGTTAAATTTAATAACTTGGTGGCTTTTGGATAATTTTCAGTTTTCTTTCAGTTTTTACCGTTTCTGGCTTGGATATCTGTTTGCCTTTCAAACCTGAGAGTGAATTTTGGGTGGATTGTTGATGACTATCCTGCCGTCTTTTTACCTCTGAAGGTGTTCCTCAGGTGCCTGAGGGTGAAATCTGCCAATGTGGCAAAGAGTGCTCCTCCTTCTCTGAGCTCAAGTCTCATCTTAGCAACCATAACGGTAACCACAGCCATAACCAGCCTCCACACAGCCACAGCCCGTCGCAGCAGGACCACTCGCAGCAACAACCACCACCTCCACAGCAGCAGCAGCAGCAGCAACAAGAGCAGCAGCCACAGCAACACACTCACCAGGAAGAGAAGCTGACCAACGGAACCTCAAGCTCGTCCTCTTCCCCGTGGCCCTGCCACAACCACCCCACGGGGCAAACAAACAGCGACAACAGCAGCGGGGGCAGCAGTAGTAGAAACTCTAACAACCCCAGAGCAAAAGGCCAGGGTCATGTGCGGGAGAAGAAATTCAAGTGCAGCATGTGTTCCCGGGCTTTCATAACTTCCACTAAGCTCAATGTGCACTTCATGGGGCACGTAGGAATGAAACCACACAAGTGTGAATACTGCAGCAAGGCCTTCAGCGATCCCAGCAACCTCAGGATGCACCTCAAGATTCACACAGGTACTTGCAGAGTGTGAAAAGTAACGTTTAACGAATAGATATCGTTTAACTGTACCTAAAATCAGCTTTTTAACTTTACTGTTTACTTGACTTTTCCCACTTACAGGTCAGAAGAACTACAGATGCACCGTTTGCGAGAAATCGTTCACCCAGAAATCCCACGTGGCGTCACACATGCTCATCCACACCGGTGCAGAGAAGCTCAAGTGCGACCTTTGCGACCGAACCTTCATCAGGAAACATGACCTGAAACAGCACATGTTCTCTCACACGCAGTATGTACAGATTACTTATTGTAAAACCGAACAAACTGATGGACTGTTGGTTTTGTTGCAGTATTTTCTCCCTATTTATTAGTCATTCCCCTGTTTTTTTCTCACCACAGCGAACGCCGGATTCAGTGCCCCAAGTGCAACAAACACTTCCTCAAGACCAACCACCTGAAGAAGCACATGAACTCTCACGAGGGCCGAAGAGACTTTGTCTGCGAGAAGTGCCACAAAGCGTTCCTCACCAAATACCACCTCACGCGTCACCTGAAGATCTGCAAAGGGCCCAAGATGGAAAGAGTGTCCCGTAAGGAGCAGGACGTCGACGAGGAGGAAGACGATGAGGAGGATGACGACGGCAGAAGAGGAGGAGAGAGGCTCGTTGACTCAGCAAATAGCGAGGACTGTGGTTTGGATGTTGGAGGATATAACTCTGAGAAGTCCCTGTCACCCCCTCATTGACAACACTGTGCCTCTTGAGATGTTTTATTTATTTACTACAGTACCAATGTTTACCTCTCTTTTTTTTTTTTTTGCCAAATACTAGTTACTTTGTTAAAATATAACTGACATTTGTCAAAATTAATACAATTTAACTGCCACATTTTGCATTATAAAAATGTTAAAAACGTGTTTAGCCTCTCACAAGCATATCGCTGCTGCTAAAATAACACTGGGTTACAAAAAGTATTTTGTTGAAGGTGTCTGACTGATTTAACTGATTTAGGACATTTTTGCAACGCTGAATCCAAAAATGACATCTGCTTTTCTGTGTCAGGTCACGTTTTTATGCCAACTCGATTTTGAAAAAATCGATTTTGCCACTAAGTTGATCAAATTTTTTGACATTAGCGATTGATTTATTTTAGTATTTCTCATATGAAATCGGATTTTAGAGGAAAAATTTCATTTTCTAATCCTTTTCATAAGCTAAATGATCCACAAGTTGATGAGCGTAAACATTTATAAAGCTAAATACAAGTACATTGCATTTTTCATCAGCATTGCTCAAAATTCAGGGCTTGAACTTGCACTTCTTGGAGCTCCTGGAATGATCAGCAGCAGGTTTATCTCTCTTCAGAGTCCAGCAGTAATCAGCCATCACGACTGCATCCCAGCGTCCCTGATGCCTGGTCTCCATCTCTTTCTGATAAAATCACGTGACTCTAATGTGTTGTTCATAAACCAGGGGGTAAACTTTTTATCTACATTTAATTCACCTACAAATATTTACAGTATCAACTTGAAAAGGTTTCAGAATTTGTTCATTTCAGGAAATAGAAAAAGAATATTGTACGATACAAAGCATAGATACCCGCACATGTACACAAAATGTAAAAAACAAAAGTGCATGTGGCGACAAATCAAACTTTTGACCTCATTGAGCAAAACCAATGTAATATTTGGATTCGGCACACTGCAGTTGTCCAAAATCAGCTCAAAAAACTTTGACACCAAAATGGGTGTAGACCAGTGTAATCTTTGTCACATTAGAAGCCAGCTGATAAAGATTTGAACATACTTCTTTCAAGTTATTTTCTCTTCATTAACTCAGGCCTCTGTGATATTAACGGTTTTAGTGGGTTCACATAAGCTCTCATTTACTGGTTGTTTTTCTTTAATCCTAATTCCTCAGTTCACTCAATAACACAACTGATACAGATTAGTAATTGCAGAAGAATGTCAGTTCTAAAATTCTGATATTCTTGTATATTCCTGCATTTTTTTTATATTATTCTTGATTATATGTAGTTGCTAAATGGGTTGTGCTATTTTTCTTTATTTATTAATTTTGTATTCTCTTCCCTTTATTTAATTCTGTCGTGTGTGTGTGAATGGAAGCGAGCCTTTTGAAATCAAGTATCTGGGCATTAATGTGACAATATCCCACCTGGTGTGAGTGTTGACTGAATGTTACAATCATGTTATAGCTCCATCTTATCCGTTGCACATTTTAATAAATGGATATTTACAGCTGTTATGTTGTTTATTGGTACTTTTTTTTTTTTTTTTAAATGTCTGTGTTGTTTTCATTATGTAAAGCATGCAGACTGGTGATCATAGTGGATATAACGGAACAGAAATGAGCGTCATACAGTTTAGATTTAATATATGAAAAATAGCAGCCCCACAGTCGGAACTTCATCCAACAAAACTCAGCAGACCTTTGTAGTATTTCATTTGTCCACTTCTAATTTTGATGACAAACTCAAGCCTCTTTAACATGGAGGATGTTCATTTTCTGGAGAGATGTTCTGCCATTCATCAAAGACCATTTTATTTCAACTGCTCTTTGCTGGAGGTTTTGTGTTGCTCAGCTTTTCTCTTTAAAGTATCTCAGAGGTGTTGGATTTAAATCAGGCGACTTACTTAGACAGGTCTTAGTTTTTACTTTTTCCTATTTAGAAACTCTTGCGTGATTTTGGCAGTGTGTTTTGGATCATTTACTTGCTTAACTGTTTCTCGAACACTGTTGCCGAGAAGGTCGCCGGTTCGCGTCCCGGTGGGGGCACTGGGATCTTTCTGCGTGGAGTTTGCATGTTCTCCCCGTGCAGTGTGGGTTCCCTCCGGGTTCTCCGGCTTCCTCCCACAAGGTCCGAAAACATGTTGAGGTTAATTGGTGATTCTGTCTGTAGGAGTGAATGTGAGTGTCCCCTGCCTTCACCCTGAGTCAGCTGGGATAGGCTTCAGCCCCCTGCGACCCCAGTGAGGATTAAGCGGTGTATAGATAATGGATGGATGGAAATATTTCTCGTCTTCCAAGTTTCTGCAGATTTGGAAGTCATCTTGTTATCTAGTATTTTTGGTACATCTCCAGACATCCATGATGCATCTACAAATGTCACCTTCATGCTTCACGGTCAGGACTGTGCATTCGCTGTGGTAGTCCTGACTACGTTCATACCAAACCTGCTCGACCACATCTGAGGTGAACAAATTTATCTTGGTCTCATCTGACAAAAGAAAGTGTTCCCAATATTCCAGTATCCATCAGGCTTCTTTTCATAACAAAGTCAATCTTGCAGTTTTGCGATGGATGGCAAGCAGCGTTTTTTATTTTCTTTGATGCCGTCCATAGAGGTTGATAGTATGCAATGCTCTGAGCAGTCACAGACACTTTCATTTCCACTGATAACCCCTGTACCAAGTGGGAAATACTTCTATAACCATCTGTTGTTTGGAGCCAGATTGTAAAAGTGGTGGCGTCAGTTTCAGGATCCAGCCACTGTGGCTCTGATTAGTGGTGCTGTGGCTTGTTCTATATTTCTGGATTACTGCTGCAGCTGTGTGTCCACTGACTTTCAGTCATTCAGTTTTATAACCATGTTAATGCAATTAGGCAGATTCAAAATGATAGATTTGCTCAATTTGTTTCACTGATCACTGGTTTTGTTTGTCATTGATTACTATTTTGTTGCAGCGTTTCTACTTCACTTAGAACAGGTAGAAAAAACTTGAATAAAAACATTAGTCACGTGAATATCTAATATTTCCAAAGAGATTAATGCATTGATAGAAATTAGTCTCAAAACTAATGTGACATTTTTTTTTAATTATTTTTTTTCCTTGCACATATTACTACAATTGTCGCTGTTTGTGTGAGATTCCACATAAGAAAATTTTAGGTGCAAAACAGAAATTAAAAAAACAAAACAACAACCAAAAAAAACTTTTTTTAATTTTCCAAAGTGTCATATTTAAATGAGGCCGGTGTGATGACCCGGTAGTGCACTTTGCAACTGCCGGTTAAAATACAAATTATGCAGCGCCGCGGTTGTCATTCACTTCAGCGTGGTATGAATTTTCTACATTTCCTACGCTTTGTATAATATTTTGGTTATATCGCCCTCTGAATAACCCCTCAGCGTTGTGGCTTGTTTACATTGTGGACGGAAATCCAACCAGAAACTAAACTTTCGCTGCACGTTCCTCTCTGTTTGTGGTAAAAGCTACAGCTAACTTTAGCTAGCCGTTTAGCTAGCAGGGCTAACTGAGCTACACTTGTGTTAGCCGTAAGTTGAGCACAGCTGTCGTGCTAACTTTCATGTCAAGTTTAAGTATACTCGCTTAATCTGTCTGTTTTAAAGCTCGACTTGGTCTTGGCACATTTCATGCTTGTTTTTTTTTTTTTGTCTCAGAGTGTTTCTCTCTGCTCTTTCTTTCAGCCTGACCAGTGTGATAACATCATGTTGACCCCACCGAAGGAGGGGATGCCCAGTATGATCGACCGGGCGCTGAGGATGAGGAGGGAGGAGCAGGCTCGACAGGTGGTCCTCGCCTGGGCTGTCCTCAATATGTCCCTGGCTGGCATGATTTACACTGAAATGTAAGTAGTTCTGCTGGAATAGCGACCTAAAAATTGTAATGTAGCACTGGTGTTCCAGCTGATGTGGTGATCATGTTGCCTGGTGATGTTTGTTTGCTGTTCAAGCCTGCTGGAGGGAAATCGTGATGTTTATAGTCGCAGATTCCTCATATTCAGAGCCAAAAGTTACTTACTCAAGTCCCCCCACAACTAGATAACTTTACAAGGCAGTAAGAAACATATCAGCTTTAGAACCAGTCTTCGTCCAGCTCAGACTTTGCATCCTGCGCCCTCGCTGCCGGCTGCTTGTGAGGTGAACCGTTCAGAATGAGCAGCTGCCGCTCAATCCACCAGGTTTGTTAACTTTCTGGAGCCGCTACTGCAAACTCTAAAATGTCTCAGCCATGAGCAGCACCAAATGTTCTGTTGTTCATTGCAAGAGTGATCACAGAAGTCTTCATGCACTCCCAGCATCTGAGGAACTGAAGATACAGCGGTGTGCTTTTGTTATTAATAGTAATGTCACCACAACTATAGCAAAGTACTGACTGTTAGAGTGTCGTATGACCTGCGTAGCTATTGTTTATTTGGTCTGTGGAGACTGTAAAGCTTAGAGACTTACAGAGATGATACAGAGACCTTTAAGACCGATAAACAAGAACTGGGTGGGTTACTGTGTTTTAATGTCGCCTGCTATGCTTCAGTGCCGTTTAGACACAGTCAGTGTTTACATCTGTTTGCTTCTCTCCTCCTCACATATACTGCAGCTGAATTCCCAATTAAGCTTTTTGTTGTTTAAACATTTTTCTGTTTCTGTTGTCATCCAATGGAATGAGTATAAAACATTCACTAAACACAGCCCATTAAAATCCTCTTTAAAGATGCCACTCTACACTGCTATGCTGCTGATTTTAGACTCCAATGTTGTCAGACAACCTCACCAACAGAGGTCGTATAGTCAGAGTAAAATGAACCAACTTTGTTGTATTTTAAGCTGAAACATTGAAAGTCGTGTTTATTAATTTGCTGAGAAGGGGCAAAATATGGGACCTTAACAATGACTCTATGCTAAAAACTTTAGTTTTCAGCGTCACAACCTTTCCTTTTAGACAATATAAACCTTCAGCTTGAATTAAAGAAACATAAAGTAATTCTCAAAAGGACGACAAATATGCCTGAACTCTGCCCTACACGGTGAGCCACAGGGACTGATAAAGAGGCGTGAACTAATTCATAGGTTTTGATTGTTATTACTGAAATGATCCTGTTGCCGTGACAATTATATGTAGGGCAAAGTAGATTAAGAGCAAGTTATCAGGTGTAAGTTTTTCTCTAAACAAGTGTACATGATTTGTGTTGTGGACAACAGGTGCATTTATTTATTAGCGAACGTTCATCTGTGTTAAGTTGTGACTGTTATCAGTTAACATAAATCATTAACGAGCATTAAACAGCCAACAGACTAAACATGGTGTATGAAGGTAAAGCAGGCTGTTTGCTTCCTGTTGTTGTCTGTAGAGGATATCACCATGAATATGCATTTTACATGAACAGAGAACAGGATCTCCAGTTAATACGCAACACTGCCCTGAATGTTTCCTCTCTCAAATTCCTGTGCACAGTTTAGTTATGTGTTCTGTGTCTGTTTTGCTTTTCTGTCAGGTCAGGGAAATTGCTGAGCCGATACTACAACATCACCTACTGGCCTATCTGGTACATCGGTGAGGTTCCACTACTGTTATTTATTCTAAGGATGTTTGCTGTTGTT
>NW_007579419.1:148058-160927 GCF_000690725.1 Stegastes partitus | reverse complement strand
GACTTTTCCTTTTTTGTAGTGGTAGTATAAGAAATTGTAGTTTATTAACGTGTAGTACCTTATTTCATTTGAATTAAAGGAGTTCCAAAAAACGATTGATTTCGAGGCTTGAATATATAGAAAAGAGCTGTTTTGTTGACTAAATCTACATTGTTTTGACCCTGAAAATGTGAGAAAATAGTGACAATGGTTGCCTCTTTTCATAATCAGAGTGGAAATCCTACTTTTGTCTGACAAACATTTCAAACCCTAAACAAGATGTTTGAAATCAACTTTGAGCAGGTCCAACAGCAACGTTTGAAGCATTTTTGCCCCATTTTCTTTTGCCAGCAGTGCAGGAATGTCACAAACGATGTTCTAATGATGCACAGCCATTAACTTTGTTCTTATGAAACACAGTGGAATAGATCTCAGCTTCTCAAAGTGGACTCGGTTTGGAAACGCTGTTCAAATAAACCACATTTTTAGGCGAGCAGCTCCTCTGTAGCAGTTTCAGACAGTTTTTTTTTTTTTTGTGATGCTGCCACTGCTCTTATCGTCATGTTTTCTGCACCACCACTCTGTTACGAGTGTGTTCATTCCAGCTGACGTGCCGCTTGAAGCCAGTGGGTGTGTCCCGCTTTACCAGAGCCTGCTTGTGTTTGTTGCTGCAGCGTGTTAGAATAAACAGACTTCAGGTGGTTGTGAGTTTGTGTCAGTCGGAGTGTGTGTTGTTTCAGAGGGGTGGAATGTTGTGCGGCTGCCAGACTCGGCCGCCGTGACTTCACTGGGACGGCGGAGATCCCTGGCACCGCACACACCTGCTGCCATGGCAACCACATATGGGACCCATGACAAACCCCCCTCCCCTAATCCCGACTCACCCGCCTCCCTACTCTACGCCCCTAAAGTGTGTGTGTGTGAGCTGAAATTACTCATGTTATGAGGACGTAAATGTGTCTGAACGGACTCGTGTGAGGACTCAACCTCATTTTTTTTTTTGAGACATAAAGCAAAATCCTTCCACTGGAATAAGATACTGTAAAAATGCAGACAAATTCTAGAAGTGGCGAACCATTTCTCCAAAACAAGGTTAAAAACTGTAAAATCTCATGTTTTCTTCGGGCCAGAAACAAGAATGATTCTGTAAAAACTGATGATTTCAATCGAACAGCTGGTTTTTGCAGAACAGCTCACAAAGCACAGTTCAGAGTGGCAGTTTGATTTAGGAAGCTCAGAATGTTAAATAAGATCAAAGTTCATCAGTCCCAAAAGACATTCTTGCGCCAGGTATTGCTCAGAAAAATACAAATGACATAAGAAATACAGTGCCTAAAACTAGAAAGCAATAAGATCTAAGTACAGTAGACGTCACATGACTGAAATAAAATAAGTGAGCTAAAATAAGGCTAGAATAGAAAAGTAGAAGGTAATGCTGGAAATAATGCTCAGGTATTAAGTAATGTCATACATGATAGTGAAATAATGAAATATTACACATTACATTGTCAGTGTTATTGCTGACTTTATACTGACGCCATGAGACAGGCCATTTTTACGTTATTTTAAGCCATGTAGCCTACAGTGCCACTTTCTGACAGCAGCTCAGTTAATTCTCTTCATAGCATTTAATGTAAACAATGCATGTTTTCTTCCAACATTTCAAAAGTTCACTTCAGCAGAGCAACTTTTATTTATTCAGAGTCATGTTTGTGTCCACTTGATGCATCTAAGTCCAGCCTTTGCTCTCTTTTTGCTCTGTTTTTGGTCTCCACCGACCTCTCATGTAAACGTCTGGCTCTTTAGCTGCTGAATGCTCAGTTACATAAGCCTTATGTCGAGGCTATTTAAAGCTTTTTTTCAGCAGGAGACTCAACCAAAACAGCAAAGTTACAATCGGTAAAACTAAAACAATGAGCTAAAAGACGCAAAAAACCTTCATAGAGGTGCTGTTAATATGGTTCTAGAGGCATCTGGGTTATTAAAAAGCAACCACCATTTTTGCAAGATTACCAAACGCGACGCATCAACAGGGAGGCCACCTAGTTACATATAAATGACAGAGAAATGATAAAACTTGATCATATCAATAGTTCAAGGCTTGTTTTTATTGTTGAAATGTTCTTCTTGCTGAATTGGTCTTTGCTCTGCCTGCTCTCCACATATTCCTCATGCCTTCACATTTTAAATTGAGTTCCAGATATAACAAGTGCCACAAATCATATTGTGCAATGTTTGTGTCCTTGAGCATTTGTCAGGAATTAAATCTAAGCGTGCAAAACTGAAATTAACACAGCAAGTCCAGTTTCTTTTCTTCTACTTTTAACAGGCGTCTATAATCTATTTACATACGTTGTTTAGTTCAAGAACACAACTGCTTGTCCCAGTTGTTGTGGGAAACCTGGTGTCTTCATATATGCAGATTTTGAAAAGACATTAAATTAAACTGTTGATGCATGATAGACATAAAAAACACACATGTTCAACAGTCTGCCACTTCACTTAAAAGCTTTTAATTATTTCTTAGCTTTCAGTTTGTGATCATTTCGATGGGCTCCTGACTGAAATGATTTATTTTATTTATTTTTTATCACACCAGTGCTCCCTCTGTTATTTCATCCTCACGGTCGGTCTCCCTGTCACCAGCTTTACTCAGCCTTGCAGAACAAATTGTTGGAGAGCGAGCGAAGACAGGAAAATGATAATGACATGGAGGGTGGCGGATTCGAAGTGCGCGAGGCACAAGTGGAGAAGGACAGTCAGGTGCTTTTGAAGGCACAAATCGCTGTGAATCATCATGTGGAGGTAGCAAATAGAAAAAAAGGCAAGAGCAGGAGAGAGTGGAGCAAAAAGGCCGACTGGAAATGTGCAAACAAAAGAAGCAATGCATCATCCCACAGCAATATGTTGTCCCTATACTGCTGTATTCTTGTATAAAATACCATTCTGCTGATGTTGAAAGGCATTTTTTTTAACCCATAATAATCACATTTCTTCTTTGCTGGTAGTTTTTTTTCCTCCAGGTGTTGATACTGCCTCAAGTTGATTGTCCTTGTTTTTCTTTCCACACAGTCTGTTATCACGTTTCTAAACTCCTCATACGTCTGTTATTCCAGTTTCAAACTGAGCTTGAAATTCTTCCTTTAGTTTTTTTGTATTTTTTGTCACAATACTGGAAAGGTAGGCGAGTTAGTGAACAATACCATTGAATTTTTATGATTTTTGATAACATATTCACCATCCAAAGTATAAATTGATCAAATACATGTATTTTAAAGTAAACTTGTTGCACACATAAGTATTATATTTTCACAGACTGAACAGTAGCTACTAACACTTAGCAGCACCCAGCTTATATTACGAGCTTTTGCATTTTAGCCAAAATGAGATGTCACTCGCTATGTTAGATAACATTAATCAATTTGATAGCTTAAATCCATTTAAATAAAATGCACCACCAGCCTAAACAACATAACATTAGCTGCTACATTAGCTACAAGAAGAAAAAAATGTACTGCTTTGTCCTACTTTTGCAAAATAATGTTAACTGGTATCATAGCTTAAACAACTTTAAATTAGCGGTTATAATAGTGTAAGCAAGATAACATTAGCTGCTAAATTAGCTGACAGGCGATAACGTTAACTGCTATGTTCTTCTTTTACAAGATAATGCTATATGATAAGAAAATGTAAACAAGTTTAAATTAGCTGCTACACAAGCCTAAACAGCATAATGTTAGCCGCTACATTGGCCTAAACAAGATGAAGTTAGTTGCTATGCTAGCCTTAACAAGATAACAGTAGTCGCTACAATAGTATATATATATATATGTATAAGTGGCTACAGTAGCTTAAACAAGTTTAATTAGCTACTAAACTATTTTCAACAAGGTAGCACCGGTTGCTACGATGGTTTTAACAAGCTGCTACATTCTACCTGAACAAGATAATGCCAGTTGCTATGTTAGTCCTAACAAGACAACCTTAGTTCCTGTAAAAATGAGTTTAAACTAGCTGCTACATTCTTCCCTAAAATCTATATTTTTTTGTTGCTATGTAGCCTTGCCAAGATTCCATTAGTTGCGACGATAGCTTAAACAAGATAGCATAAGTCGCTACAATACCTTACACAAGAAAACGTGAACTGCTACACTGACCTAAACAAAAGGACATTAGTTGCTACAATAGCCTAAAAAAAGTGTAAATTAGCAGCTACATTAGCCTAAACAAGATAAACTTAGCAGCAACATTGGTCTAAACAACATGACGTTAGTTGCTACAATAGCTTGAAAATGTTTAAATAAGCCGCTGTGCTTTTCTAACAAGATAACATTTGTTGCTACAATAGCTTAAAAAAAATGACATTAGCTGCTATGTTAGCCTAAACAAGAAAACATTACCTGTTACATTAGTCACAAGCAGATAACTTTCGCTACTACATTCCACCTTAGCAAGATAATATTAATTACAAAGTTATCCTAGATTAGAAAACATTGGATAAGATTACTTTAATAAATTAAGATTTAATTACTTACACTCTAAGCCACAATTTCAATAGAGTCACAAATTCGTTAATCCCTTGATAAAACACTGAATGATTTTTCCCTCTTTGGTTAAACTACATTTTTAATTAGCCTACAGTTTATTAAGCTTTATTGCGGTCTACCACAGACACCAATCAGCAAATCCTGGCTTCCATTTGTTGAAAAGTACAGTGATCAGCTGTGTAAGACGATGTTGGTTTGATGGATTTTTGTGCCCAGATGGGAGGCGAGTTCACATATTTTGGATATGTGATCAGAATCGGAGACATTTTGGGTTTGTTTTGGTTACAGTTTGTTGTAGATGTGATAGATAACAAGTGTTCGGTGTAATGAGCTGGAGGCCGATCCTCAGCCTGCCATTCTGTCTTACTTAACTTGCTGCTCATGACATCCCCGTACAAGAATTCCCCATTTTAACCGAAGCTAATGTTGCATGATTTATAATTTCTATATAAAACCTCAGACCACAACCTCCGCTAGATTCCTCTCCACATGGTATGCAGCTGTGTACATAGCTGGGTAGGACAAACACAGTGCAGTAGCAGTAACAGCTGCTGCATCACTTACCGGCCAGTTTCAAACATGCAAATGCAGTTTAACCCAGAATGTGTCGCTCTGTGTTCGATCTAAAGAGCCTCGTCTACTGACCTGATTAAAAAGTGGCAGGTCAGACGGTCTTTGGAGGTTCCATCCAGCTGTTTATAAGCTCATTGTTCAGTTTTGGATTATTTTCTGTTTGCCAGTGACCACAATGGATGATGATGTGCTTTATTGCTCTGCAGAAGAGAGCTTATGGATGATATCTATAGATGGGAAAACGACCAGTTGCTCTTTGGAAGGCATGTTGTCTTTTAAAAAATCTGTAAAAATACATAGTTTATCAGAGCAAAACGCTGTAAAAACAGAAAGAATGATCAGATTTTCAATTTTCCGACAGTCTTTGAACTAATCATATGACCTGGCTTTCCATTGGGAAAGTTCAAAATTTGATAATGATGTTTGTATAATAATAATAATTATAATTCATCAAAATTGCAAAACCAAATACCAAACTTTAAATAACTAAATTTGTTTTAAATATACATGTTCTGCAAAAACATCTGCCTTTCTATTCTGTCTTTCTAATTACTGGTACAAATTAGTATTGAGAGCAAAGTGAAACCTACTCAGTCAAAAAAACAAATGTGCTCAAAAACGGTAAACAGATGAGCAAGTTGTTGGAAGACACACAATGCTGAAACATTTATCTATGTGCAGAGCAGTGCAAAAAGTAGCAAGCTTGTAGGGGTTGTAAAAATGCAAATAGTAAAATAGGCTTGATTCACGGTCGACAGATGTTTATGTTGATGCACCCTGATACTCACATTACGGTGCTGAATTGCATCTAAATATATGTGTTGTTGTAGTTGTGAAGCAGCACATGTGGGAACAGCATCACAACACTGAGACAAACTGAAATATTTCTTAATTGTTAATCTTTCACAGGACATCTGATTTCATTCTCCAGATGTCGTGTATTTTTTAAAATTTTTTTTATTGCTGCTTCAGTAAACAGCAAAACATCTAATAGGAATTTAGTAGCATCGCTTTTTAAATTAGTCTAAATATGCAAATGTGGAAGTTTTGTTAATTTAACCATAATTGTTTATTTCTTTTAGCTTCAAACCTTACAAACAAAAGTTCTTTTGCCTTCCAATTGGAGGACAAAATGTTGAAAATAGCTGAAAAAACAAAACAAGCTTCCCTTTTATAAATGTCATGTAGGAGCTTCGTGTTGGTATGCTTGGACATGCTTGGACAAATGTACAAATCCAGAGGTGAACTAAACACAAAGATAAAGATTGTAACAACAAATGAAACAACAGCAGCATCTATTTCTAGAAAGAATGACTCAGGATAATATACAGACTTTGCTGTGGAAGACTCTTTATGTTTTGTTTTCTAATTAGGGCTGTCGCTTAAATAGAAAGTAGTTTTAATGAGGACGCTCCACAATGGGGAAGACGTTGTTTCAATTGTTGTTATTGATCAGCACAAACCAGACATACACCATCTTTGTAAAGCAGCAACTAATGACAATTGATGTTGTTGTTTTCTTGATTTATCACTTTGTGGTTTTGTCCATGAAATGGGAGCCCAAGATGACAGCTTAACCAAAGATATTCAACTTAGTATCATATAAAACAGAGAAAAACAACAAATCTTCACACTGAAGACGCTGAAAGAAGTGGAAGTTTGGTGTTTTTGTTTAATAATTTATCAAACAATTAATTTTCTGGTGTTTAAGTAGAAAAAAAGTCCCATGTTGGTAACAAATGAGAAAAGTAAAACAGTAGTTCAACTGGTTACACTGTAAAAATCCAATAAATGAATATGTCTTATAACAAATCTTGTTTAAAAAAAAAAAAAAAAATTTCTCTATTAAATGACAATGAAACATGAACATCACAGTTTTCACAAGTCTTCAGATGTGCTGTTGTGTCCAAATAACAACCAAAAATCTAAATAAATTCAGTTTATTATCGTATAAAACAGAGGAAAGCAACAAGTCCTCACGCCAGAGACGTAGAGAAACTCAAAGTTTGTTGTATTGCTTGAAACATGAATAGAACACTTAATTATCTGGTGTTAGTAGTTTTTTCTTTGACCATATTTTGTGTGACTATTTTCCATTTTATCAAAGAGTAGATGACAAGAAGTAGTGAGAAAATGAACATCACAGTTTCCCAGAGTCCACTGTGAATGCTTCAAATGTGCTGATTTGTGCAATAGCCCAAAAATCTACTTATTCAATTTTGCAATGTTTTTTGCGTCAAATCTATTACTTAAAAAAATTCTGCTTAGTCGTAAAGTTAAAAATATAAAAAATGTGCAGAAATGTCCAAAGGGACGTCTTGAGATTGTTGGACACACAGCCCAAAAACCCAAAGCTGTTCCGTTTATAATGATACTACGAGCAGAACGGAAGGCGATTTGCTCCAGAACCAACAGGGGGCGCTAAATGAAAGTGTTTTTACAAAAGAAATTTTTTTTATTACAGCTGTGTCAGGTCTAATCTGGCAAAGTTTCTAAGTAATAAAAGTCATAAAATAGTGAATACATTTACAAGATAACGTTCAGAAACTCAAAGATATTCAGATTATATTGATATGAAACAGAAAACTGTCCCAAATCTGCTGCTGGACCAACAGGGGGCGCAATAAATAGTGTTTTACAAAAAAGTGTTACCTAATTTTTCTGTTACAGTTGTTTGAAGTCTCATCTGAATCCAAAAATGGTGTAAAAAGGAAGTTACAGTTACTTTCTTGATTAATGACAAATTCATATTTGATTGAATATTCAAATCAATCAAATCCAGTTTATTGTCATTTTGCTGTACATACACATTAGCACAGGCAAGATGAGAGAGTGTTTCTTCAGGATCATTTAATTAGTATGTTTTGCGAATGAACATCTGGGATAGGCAAGACATTAAACGTTCACTCTTGCTGTCTCCTGAAGGGGGCGCTGTGTCCATGCATGCCGCCATCACATTAAACATGGCGAACTTCTTCAGGTCCTGGTAGGTCTTCTGGGACACAAAGACACATGATGGTGTGACGATGGTGAAGCTGCAGATGCTGCCCAGAGCTGTCTGTCTGTCCTGAGTGATGCCGTCCCCTCCAGCTGTCTGTCCGTCTGGGATGTTGTCATGGAGCCATGTTTCTGTTAAAGCAAACACAGCAGTCCCTCCACTCTGCGGGTTTCTCTTGTTGTGGTGGAAGCGGACATTGGAGAGTAGGAGGACGGTCCTGTTGGTCCGGAGGGGTTAGCCTTTAGCCTAGCATGGATCCCGGCTCTCCTCCTCGTTCCCTGTCCATGTTCATACTGCTCACACCTCCTTCTCTCTCGGGCAACTGCCGGCGTAGTCTCCGATTGGACTCCGTGTTGGTGTAGAATGTCCAAATCACCACCGACCGCCACAATTTTAGCCCTGTTTGTTGTCCTGATGTTCAGCAACGTCCCTCGGCTTTAAGTTTTGCGTAATGAACGTCTGGGATAGACAAGACACTCAAAACGTTCACTGTCGTTGTCTCCTGAAGAGGCCGCTTCGTCTATGCGCACCACCATCACCATGGCAAAGTAGTAACAGTTCAAAAATAGTGAATAAATGTCCAATAAAAATGGGCCAAAAACCCAAAGATATTTGGAATTTAATGATGCAAAACACAAAATGACAACAGAAGGTGAAAAAGTAAAATCTTTTTACAATTTTACATTTTTTAACCCTAAAATTGACATAAAACAGTATATAATTGTCCATTATAACATATTCAACAATCCAGAAACACACAGACACTCAGTTTGTGCTGTTTTGTGGTGAATTTGGCTGCAGGATCGAGTAAATGTTTGATAAATGACTCAAATGATTAACCAGAATAACTGCAGATTAATTTCCTGTCAGCCTCAGAACATGACTTGGAAGCACAAGCAGTGAAGAGAGATTTTTTTATTTATTTTTTTAATGACCTTTCCGAACTGATCTGGATCCAAAAAAACGGACCGAAGAGACACATTGGGATGCATTTTTCTGAGCTGTTGGTTTGTGTGGATGCTGAGGTCGCTGTGCTCCCAGACACATCTGAGAGCTGCTCATTAGGACGTCCAGCCTCTCGTCTTTTGTCTTCAGCTGGAATGGTAAACTCCCATCTCTCTCTCTCCGGTCGCCATTTCCTGTACCGCGACCTGTGACCTCCAATGAGGACATCTTTGGTCGGTTTCCTTGGCTACTGAGAGCAGAAAAATACATAGGCTTCCTCATTCTGGCGCTGTTTTTTCCCAGACACCCACCTTTTCAGATTTTCGGAGGGCGTCAGCTCTGAGGTGAAGCATTGGAGATTATTTCGCTTATCTGAGGTGGAGACGTTGATATACACGCAGCATACGACTTAAAGGGTTTTTTCAAACCTTTATTTGCCATCGATGTGTCTGTTGTGTCTGGATGGCTCATTTTAACTTTGTACACCTCTGCAGCAGAGATTCATTCATCAAAACAATGAGACAAACGTAGAGACGGGGGGGCGATAAAGCAGAAAACATTTTAGCAAGATAAAAGAGCCGTTTCATTTTTTGATCATTTTTTTATTGCCTGTTTTAATAAAGACCACCAGGAATAAAATGTGTAATTTAAATTGAACCACTTTACCCTGTTTAACAAAATACACAGTTAATCATTTTGTTATGAGCAGCAGGCGTGCATGGCTCAGGTAGAGATGGAAAAGGAATGTGAACTTTTAAAACTTGCCAAATTACACCATTTATCAGAGTCAGAAACTGCAAAAACAACAACCAAAAAAACACATTTTCTTTCTTTTAGACAGTCATTGGAAGTATTGTGGGTGATGCACACAGTTCCAACAGACTAAATATCCAAATATCTAAGCCTAAAGTCATCATATTTCATCCAAATTACTTTATTCTACATGTGTGACTCCCCATAAATAACATGACTTGGCTGGGTCCAACAAAAAAAGTTTTCAGCTGAACTGCAGGCAGTGTTAAATGCAGCACGGCTCAATAACAGCAAACAGAGGAGCACGATGTTGGAAGATACATTCATCATGGTGAAACATCTCTACAGCTGATGTGCAGACGAGTGAGAAAGAGTTTTAGATGAGATTGTAAAAATGTAAATAGCCTATATATAGCATGTTGAGACACCGTCTTTTTCTTCCTATATTGACACTCGAGACATTTGGAAAGATGGTGAAAATGCTGATTGCAGGTGTTTGCAATTTTTGCATAGCAAAACAAAGACATTCAACTTTTCATTGTTATTTTTTGTGACTTTATAACATTAGGACTGTGTTGTACTGCACAGAAAATGTGACAAAAGATGCTCAGAAGCTGTTTGGAGTTCAGAGGGTTAGACTGAAAACACTCCCATGTGTCTACCAGCGTGTTATGGCCCATGGTGTTTGTGCCATCATATGTGGTGGACTTGTACCAATGGTGTGGGAAGATGGCCTGTGAAGGCCCAGCTGAAGACGGTGCTCCAGAACCACACCTGCCAGACATCAGGAGCTCTGGACCTACTGTCAGCCTTGTTCTTCCCACCTCCAGTTACATCTGATTGGACCACCACTCCTTCTCCACCTCAGCAATCACCACACCTGGCTATAAAACCAACCAGTACCCTTTCAGTCGGGGCTGGCTGGGATTCAGTGTGAACAGTCCGCCCTGGTACCTCTCGGTTTGTGTCTTTTGTTTGTGGTAGTGTAACTTCTGTTTGCAGCTGCTAACTCGGTGTGGGAGTTTCGTGACCATCTCAGTGGAGGCTATGACTCCCGTTAGCAGCTGCGCAACTTCGTGAAGAAGTTACTCGTGTCTTGTGTGTTTCGAGGCACTAGTTTGTTTTGTTTGTTATGTGTGGATGTTGCTATTAAAGTTGAAATTTGGTGAAGGAGTTTAGTTTCATTTTTGTTAGCTAGCATTGGTCACTCCGTTAGCCTTCGTTTTTAGCAACATCCACCATCTTCTTTTGTATTGTCACGGTTATGTTCATTTACGTTAGTGAGCAATAAATAACGTTACCTGAACCATTTCCATCTGTTTTTTTTGTTACATCTAGTTGACCCTAGAGGCTGGATCGCAGCACAGCGTCTAATATTGATGTTGCATAATATTGATCGATATTGGTACATTGTGTGTGGCTCTTCAATGCCAGTGGCTTTATTGAAATCACACCATTTGACGCATTGGAAATGAGAACGGGTTAAAATAACACCATTGACTGTTTATATTGACTGTAAACAGGTCAGCCATTGGTTTCCTGAACAGCAGTTCTGAACAGCAGTGTGGCGGTTTTGACTCCTCTTAAGTCCCAGCTAATCCAAAAATGAGTAAACAGGATGAGCGTGAATGGAGTTTAGGCAATCAGGCGGGGAATTTTGGGGAATTTTAAGCCTTAATAGAATTTAAGCAGGTGAGTTTTCTCCTCCTGTACAGTTGTCATGAATGGAGACATTACCCATAGGGATCAGAACTGTATTTCGTACCTCGTTGTGAACACGTTTACTTCTGCTGTAAAGTTGGACATTTGAACATGGACGTCTCTCTGGGGACTGAGTCACTGCTGTAGCTTCAAGTGGAAATTTGAGGAACTGCAGCTTTTGCCGTAGGCCTCCTGAATAACACGTACTGACTCCTCTAACTCCTGGCTAATCTAAAAACGAGTAGCAGGTGGAGCTGAGGCATTCAAGTCTAAGCCTGAATACATTTTAGCCAGGTGAGTTATATAAAAATTCACCTCCTGTATAGTTGCATGACCAGAAACATCAGCTGTAGAGACTAAAACCAGTTTTCGCACCAGGTTGTAAACATGTTTACTTCTGCTGTAAATGTGGACATTTTAACATGAAAGTCTTTATGGGGATTTTGATTTACTGCTGTTGCCTCAAGTGGACATTCAAGGAACTGCAGTTTTTGCCACAGGCCTCAAAAGTAAAGATTAGAGAAGAATCCTTTTGTGTCTGAACTTCTGAAATTTGCATGTCGACCTGCAGCTTCACTAGCTGGTGATCCCTGACTGTACCTGTAGACGTTGTTGTCTTATCTCCCTGATTCGGTTGTGACATTTCTGCAGCAGCTGATGGGAGCTTGTTAGCGGGCAGACGGAGCTGGTGCACACAGCCGGGCGTGAACACATTTTTGCAGAGCAGCGATTCCACTCGAGGACAGTCAGACACTCAGGACACATCCACTGCATGCACACAGCTCTGGGCCTCCATTCAGATTTAAACAAGGGCTAATTAAAATAATTACCGCTCTTGTAGCATGAAGAGACATCCCCCCCGCCCTCTCCACCACCACCAAGCTTCCCCCTCTGTGTTTTTTTTTGTTGCGGCTGCAGGAACGGAGGCATCATTAGGAGTCTATTCGCTCCTGAAATAGTCTCGTGTGAAACTCTCCTGCCTTCGTTTTCTCTCCTTCAGCTGCCAGCAGTTTCTTTTCACTCATAATTGCTAACGTTGCCTTTGTCAAACAAATTTTCTGTCGTTATTCCTACAAGGTGCAGGTTCCTTTTTTTTTTTTCCTTCTTTCTTTCTTGACACTGTCACCTACATGAAAAAGCCTCTTTCAAGTCGTCTTTTATGCAACTTCAGTCGTCACGCTGCTCCGTAAAGTTCTGCACGGCACATGTGGCGGCAATGACTTTCTTTTTTTGTTATTTTTCTGAGCGTTTGGCCTTCAGCTCCATCTGTAATTGAAGATGTCAACATGCAAATATTACCCGCATGAATAAATGAGCTGGAGCTCTGTGAATGATTTGAATACAGCTGAAAGGAAATTCACTAATTTCTGAAT